>NC_051154.1:231357215-231538539 GCF_013339745.2 Dermacentor silvarum | reverse complement strand
GCAGTCGAAGTGCCGTGCGGGGAAATCCCTAGCCGCGGGCCCGAGGAGTGTCGGATCGCTTCGCTGTGCCTTCACGCGCAGTCCCGATAGAGTGCCTGATGCGCGAACATGCCTAGCCGTGCGGCCCGAGGAATCGATTCCGCCTCACGATCGCATGTGACTTATCGCGCTCAGTCCGAAGTGCCCGATGCGCGGATGAATGCCTAGCCGCGGGCCCAAGGAGTCGACCGCTCGATGCTTTAAGTCGCGCAGTTCCGAAGTGCCGATTGCCGGGAAATCCCACTAGCCGTGGGTCCGAGTCAGTCGACGCTTGATGTGTGAGTCGCGGCAGTCCGATAGTGCCGATGCGCCGAATGCCTAGCCGCGGGCCAAGGAGTCGACGCTCGATGTGCCTATAGTCGCGGCAGTCCGAAGTGCCGATGCGCGCAAACTGCCTAGCCGCTGGGCTCCGAGGAGGTCGACGCTCGATGTGCCTATAGTCGCGCAGTCGAAGGTGCCGATGCGCGAAATGCCATCGCCGCGAGGCCCAAGGAGTCGACGCTCGATGTGCCTATCAGTCGCGCCGTCCGATACTACCGTGCCGATGCATGCGCGAAATGCCTAGCCGCGGGCCCGAGGAGTCGACGCTCGATGTGCTTAGTCGCGCAGTTCGAAGTGCCGATGCGGGAAATTCCTAGCCGTGGGCCCGAGCAGTCGACGCTCGATGTGCTTAATCGCGCAGTCCGAAGCCTACGTCACGCCTCGAAGAAAATGGCGGAATGTCCAAAATAACGGCTCTGGAAAGGGATGCGACTGTTTTCACAACAAATCCGCGCAGGGGCGGGGCCTCGCCTCGATGACGTATCACCATTTTCTTTTTTTTCTTCCTCTCTGTTTGGCGGCGTTGGAACGGAGAACAGGCTGGGCTGGTGGTGACTAGGCACAACTGTGGCTCCTGTTAAGGGCTCGATGGTATTCCTAAATAAACGCATCACTGTTTTGATGATCCAAATATAATCTCACTATCAGGCAGTGAGCAGTTCACCTGACTGGACCAGTATTGTTTTATTTGGGGTGTTGTTACGCTGCGCTCCGCACAATGTCGCTGTGCGGAGCGCAGCGTAGCAACGACGTCGCAGGTGTTGCTACGCTGCGCTCCGCATCACCCCAACGGCCGCCGCTTCGCGTCGGCGCCCGGCACCGCGGCGGAAGCCAACGTACCCTCGGTCTCAAAGCGAACGTCGTAACCACTAGGCCACACCCACGCTTCCAGAGCATGCATTCATGCGAACCATATGATTGCGCTCGAGCGTCGTTACGTCATCGAGGCGACGCCCCGCCCCTGCGCGGATTTGTTATGAAAACAATCGCACCCTACAAATTATGGCGGAAAATGTCTGCAATGGAGGCCCAGCGCAACGTAACGCAACGTCAATTTGACGTTAACGAAACGGCCCTTCCTGTGACGCTCTTCACGGGATATTCCTTCAGCCAATCAACAAGCGACATGCCGGCTATCTTGGAACGCCACCACATATTCGCGAAATTGCAGATGCATTGCACGGGTTTCTGCTCGCAACCGTCCACTTTCTTTTTAAAACGCTAAAGTCGCAATATAGGTGTCAAGGACCACAAAAAAGTATTAGTCGATAAAATTTGCAGATGCACGTCACGTTTCGTCATTCTGATGAAAACCCAAAATTGCATTTTCCAAAACTTCCGTTTCCCGGCACAAATTTCAAAACACGTGACCTCTGGACAGCCAATGAGACAGCCAAGATGGCGGATAATGGCGGCCTTGCAGCCGCCATGCGTGTCGAGAATAGCACCTCTAGTTACAACGAAGAGACCAAATCAATCGGCCAGCTTCGCCGTGTCTTGAGCACGGTGTGAAGATATATATTCATTAGGTGGGGACACTTCTCGGCTTCTGGTGCTTGTCGGGAATCCGAAATGATTGAGTGACGCGCGAAAGTAGGTCACCGTGGTGAGGGGACAGCGTGGGGGAGAGGACATCACCTTGACGAAGCAGATACGGCGACGCGACGCCGCTTGCAGACGCTGTTCTCTGGCTGGTTGTGGTATCCGAGAGTTCCTTGCCCTCGCAAGCTCTCGCCTTCGTTTTAACTGAAGTTGTGTCTTCCCGCCGATGGGCGTCTTGCGCTGGAGTTTGAGGTATAGTAGCGGCGCCTGGTGGCGGCGAGAAAAGTTATCTGGGTATTATCAGCTTGGGTAGTATTCAGCCTTGCCTGTGGCGAAGCACGTTTCTAGCCCGAGTTTTGCGTCGATTCGCACTTTTTTCTGCCCTGTTGCGAGTGCGAAAAGGCTCCTCACTTCTCACAGACCACGCTGCGAGCTGGCCGCAGCCTATAGTTTAACGAAAACGGACTCTCCGTGCCCCGTGAGACGTAATGCTGGAAGCAGAAGGAATCGGCGACGCCGATCAAGAGAGACCTAGCTCAGCCTAGAAAAAGCGTCACCGTCGTTACTGCTGCGTCGTGAGCTGCCACGAGCAAGAAGGCCTGAATCCCGACATCAGATTCTACCGTTTTTCTTCAAAGCCTCACGTACGAAGCGGAGCGTCGGGCGCGCTGGATAACTTCACTACTCCCGCACTACGAGCAGCACAGGTTTGAGAGTTAAATGTGTTCATCCCTGACCTCAAGCCCGCACGTGCAGCGCAGCAAGGCAGTATATATTGATTATTGCACATCGATGTTCGAGCGCTGTCATTAAAAGCAACATCAAGCGAGCAGCGCACGAGCTCGCGCTGCAGCGCGATTCGCACGTAGTACGTTACTGCGAGCTCTATATGCATTGCATCAGTTATTTATCAGTTGCTAAGGGACAGATGGCCGCTACTACGGTAGCTACAGCACAGGCGTAACTACTTATCCAGCGGCATGCAGTCAACAAAGATTGCAGGAGGGCCCGCCGTTTCGCGGCATGCTGAAAGACCGCTGCCGTCGCGGCGCGTACGATCGTGCGCTCGAGCAGTTCCGTACACATGATGTGTGCTTATCGCTGCTGTGAATTCATTTATAGCAAGTATTTCCTCGCGTTTTTGCGCCTGAATCTAGCAGCGTGCAAACCTTACCTGAAGTCCAACTTCGTACGCGACTCGCTTCACTTGCGATTGACACCGCGCTAAAACTTCCCCGCTTATTTCTTTAACGGCGTACACGTATTCGGCGTTGCATAATTGCTTGCCTTTACACAGCGTGCCACCGCTGAAAAAATCTCCGGCGCCCGATATTCGCTGCAGGCCGATCAGGAAGGAGACTCAGCGCCCCCTGGGCAAAGCAGGAGCCCCATAGGTATGCGCATCCGTCACCAGGCCGACGGACGCGCGCCGTTGCTACATTATCTGGTCGATCGCGTGTTCGCCAGTGTCCTCACCTAAAGAGTATATATATTTTACACCGCGGTCTTGATGAGCTTTGCGCGGCCTAGTGCAAGCTTTCGCCTTTTTTTTTCTCTCTCTCTCTCTCTCTCCTTGCTCAGCGCGCGGCGGAGAGAAGAGAGGCGGTGGTCGGGAAGGCAGGGAGCTGGCGAGGAGGAGACCGCGTGCGCATGCGCTGCGTCGCCGCCCTCCTGGTTGCCATGGCTACAGCGCGGCAGTTTCTTGATACGAAAGACGAACCACACATTACGGCTGGCTAAAACAGCTTCACTGTTAAAAAGGTCAATTTATTAGGATCTCGCATAGTTCTTAAAGCAATAAACAAAAACTAAAGTGTTTAAATGTTTAAAAATGTGTCGCCCTTTTCTCACTCATATAAAACACCTTTGGGCAGAGGCAACAAAATACTCAATCTCTGCATGGTACCACAGATAAGTAAGGATATGTGGATAACTTTCAAATGTCTTTGCACACGTACCTGGTTTCTCTTGTTTTCAAGTTCGGACCGTTCATAGAGCTGAGCATTTCGCAGGACGAGGCCGCAAAACTGCAGGTACTCCGAGAACACCTGATTGAAGAAAACCACAATTAGAAAGTGGGATACTGAGTGGGAGGTCAAAAGAACATTAAGTTCCACCACAGCATTCTCAAGGACGCAGTAGGCAATGGGATTCCACCCACGAACAAGACAGCTGAAATTTAAGCAATGTTGTAGGAGCGCTTTCATTTTCTGTCACCGTATGCAGTTCCCAAATTGAGTGCCTTTAACTCACTTATGTGGATGCACGAAATATTTATTTTGTTGTTAAATCACTGCCAGTCACACTCACCTCAGCTTTGTTTTATTTCATTACTTCAGGAAACTGACAACACCGGTAGTTCATGTATTCGTATATGCTTCAAATTATTATTATTATTATTATTATTATTATTATTATTATTATTATTATTATTATTATTATTATTATTATTATTATTATCATGTACATAAACACCACGCAGAGAGAAAGGGATGCAGGGTAGCAATTGTTTCCGGAAAGGGAGACCACACCCACCAGCTAGAAGAGTAGAGAAAAAAGGAACCGTCAACCAAGTGTCGAAGCTAAAGAACACATGGTTGATATACATGGTGGCTCAAATGATTGCATGATTAAACGTTGGTTCTGTCTTTCTATTCAGTCTATTTCTGCCTATTTTTCATGTTCATTATCACTAATTTCGGATCTTATTCGAATCGTATTTCATGAGTAATTACGTCGACTTTGTTTTTATCGTAGAAACTTGATTACCCTTTATTTTTTGACCAAGATACCGGTGGGTCGATCCTGGAGATGTGCAGTCTATGGTGCAATGTGGCTTAGTTTCGTCTGTATTAGCGCTAATTACGCCCGTACGGTTAATTTTACCTACTTTGAGACGAATTCTCGCTCATTTTGCCGCTTATTCTAAGTAAACTCAATTTCCCAAAATTGTTTCCGTAAGGCGGCTTTGCCTCAACATATCTATATCTACGGCGGTGTATGCTATAGAGGAGTATAGTGCAATGTGATTAATTTCCGACTATATCGGCGCTAATTATGCCTGTACCGTTAATTTTACCTACCTTGCGACTGATTCTAGTTTCTCGTCTCGTTGAAACCTACATTTTGGTACCATTTTCGACTCGCTACGACGTTCTCGAAGCGCGAAAGGGCCGTTTTTTTTTTTTTTGCTGGAAGTGGTTACAAGATACCAATGTCCGAGATATACCAAACCAGTGAAGTGAGCTAAGAACTCGTCGTTTAAAAAAATATGCAAAAACCATCGACGATTATCGTTAGTATAAGCTTATAGCCCGAACGAATGAGCGACAGTCCCCCTCTCCCCCGACTCGGTGCAACTCGGTTGTGCGAGATCTCACTCAGGACAGAGTTTTAGCGTGCCCTGTATTCTGAGAAGCGCGGGCGGTTTTGGCGGTTTGCCAGATGAGCGGGGGCGTAAAGGTGAGCGAAGGTGCCTCGATGTCCTCCTCGCCCGCCGCGAGCACATCGAGGCACTAGTGTGAATAGAATGGGGCCATTCTAGCCACCCCAGAGCGACCGGAGTGGTGACGCCACCTGGTAGCGTAGATCTCAACCAGACAAACACAGAGCTAATATTGCAGTAACAAAGTATATTCTACTTCACTGCTGGTACAAATTTTCGGCAGCGGCGTAATTGTCAACATCATTACGGCGCTCTCTAAAATTTACACCAACAGCGAAGTAGAATGCTTTCAGGGACGTGCAGTGTTCGGAAAAGGTTTTGTGCTTACCGCACCACTGTTCTTGCTCAAATTTCGCAGAACTTTTGGTGTCTACGTCGTGCAGTGTAACACTTGGCGCAGTTAATGGCCTGTGTGTGTGTTTTTTTTTTTCAATGCAGAGTTGCCTTCGTTTCTGGGGATGCAAGCTAGCTGCTGCCGCAACGACACTAGCATAAACTTGTGTCGCCGCCAGCCGGCAGCTGGAGAAAGTAGCCGTTCAGGGAGATTTACCGCGTTAGCAGAAAAACCGGACACGCTAAAACTTTTGACAGAGAAGTCTATGCTTACAATTAGGAGACCGATTTACGCCTTCTCTCGTATTTCCTGTCCTCCGTTCTTCCTATTAATAGAGTCTTCGTTGTGCAGCCCTGCATATTGTAATCACGAACCCGCCACCGACCCGCTTACCTCCCAATGCCGTTTGCCCGGAATAATAGTTTAGCGTTGGATCGTCGTCTGAACGTTTATTTAGTTTTATTCATTCTGCAATGTCATCAAGTGCACAGCCAGGGGAGGGCACACGGGACACGAAAACAAGTCCCCTGAAACAAACGTTCGCTCTGTCCGCGGGCCTTGTTCGACCCTGCACTGTTGATCACTTCACGTCTCCTTCCTGTGAACCTCTGCCTAATTTTGGTTAAATATAGCAGCAATTTACACAACTTTTTTTTCCTTTTTAAAGCGCAGCTCTTAGGCGCCTGTCCCTGCGGCGAGCGTCGGCGTCCCCTCAAGCACTGCGAAGGATGAAAGAGCGAACGCGGAGCGAAGCGGGGGATGAAAGACAGCGATAGCGAAGAGAGCGCGAAGAGGAAAGCGGAGGAGGGTTTGGGGAAATCGTGAGAAGAAAAGCTTAGTGCCGCGCAAGACGAGCTCTGCGGCGACGATGGCTACGAGATGGCGCCAGAGTAGCGCGCGCCGTCTGTTCACCGATGACGCCATCGACAAGGCATGCGGCGAGTGCGTCCACCGATACCGTGTATGGAAACAAAGCGCTGCATGAGCGGAGGTCTGTCTGCTGCGGCGGCTGCTGTGAATCGCGCCCACGCTTCGTGCACCCACGCGCTTGCTCTCGCAATCTCTACATTATAGCGAGGCAGTGCCGCACGAGACAGATTGTCCGCGCCAGCCAATATATCGCGAAATGAAAAGACGTATAGAGCTGCGCTCAAATTTCGCCTTAGTGAGTACAGTATTCATCGGTGAATTTTTTATTGAAAAATAATGAGCGTAAAATTTTAGCTCCCTCACGAATCGTGACAGAAGTGCGAAATTTAGGGTGTATGTACACAGCCGCCTCCGATCTAGACGTGTGCTAAAATTTTCTGGGCCACCGTCGCGCTTCATATGGAACCGGAGGCACGGTGCGACGAGTCTTTTGGTTGCGCCCCGACCTTGGACTTTAATTATGCGCCGCCAGAAACGTTCCGTTAGATAAATATCTATAAAAGCTGCGGGCAAGCGGCACTACATTACCATAGGGCATTTATACTCCTATATCATGTCTCACTAAACAGCTTCAGTGTTTCAGAAACTAAAGCAAGCGAAGTATTCTGTAAGAGTCCACCTAGTGGACATGTCCATTTCGTCTGCTGTTGAAGTTTTGATTGGCTGGGCTGGGGTGCGCTTCAGCAGGAGCCACGCGCCACAGCCAATCAGCACTTCAGCAGCAGACGAAATGGAAATGTACACTAGGTGGACTCTTACAGAATATCTCCCCAGGTGTCCGCTGATCAGGGGCCTAGTAAACAATGCCGTTCGCACATAATCATGCTTTCTGGTCAGCCGGCACCTGTGTGTACAGTGGCTCCACTTGTGCTGAAAGTGGGAGGAATGGTGGAAGCGCAGCCAGCCCATAGCGCTTGCACCATTCCTGACAATGTGCTTTGCGTTGCCAATCACACCCGAGTCAGAATGGAGGATCGGGAGGTTGTACGAAGCGCTTGCCTTCTCGTCGTTGCTGTTGAAGACGTCGTGCTCGTTCCTGCCCTTCTTGTTGATGACCTGCGCGACTCCGATGACTTCGCCGTCGCGGTCGAAGATGGGCATGCACAGCATGCACCGCGTCCGGTATCCGGTGCGCAGATCGATGCTCTTGTTGAACCGGGAGTCCTGCGGGTCACGTAAGTCGGCAGATACATACGGTGAGCAGGGTACTTTTTCGTCAGATGTCACGTCAAACCTGTCACGCTAAAAAAAAGCACTTTCAGGTAGAGCGCGCAGGTACGCCCCCAACTCCGCCGCCCCTCCCCCTCACGCACGCATGCACGCACGCACAACTTCAATGTACCGTCGTGTGAAAAAGCAACAGACCCCCACACACCCAGCATTTTTGGAGTCGCGAATGGGCATCACGTGACAGAACATTTGCCGTTCATTCTTGTATAACGTGTAACCTAGCGAACATTCCAATAGAAAACGTAATAGCCTATCAGACTAATAAAATTAAGTTCTAATAGGAAAACCAGTAGACGTTTGACACTAAATTTGTGAAGCTTTATACTCATATGCACAAACACACAATGGCAATTCACTTCAATGACTTACCAACCATCTTTTCACTTTGTGCAATATATTGCGTAATATATATATATATATAACTATATATATATAGTTATATATATATATAACTTTGCCAATTTATCTTGAACCACTGGCACTATTTGGTAGGCCAAATTTTGCTTTTATATATATATCCACGCATAAAAGCAAAATTTGGCCTACCAAGTAGTGCCAGTGGTTAAGACAAATAGGCAAAGTTCTAAGGCAGCTTTTTCACAGAACGAAACATATAATTGTTGCTATTTACTGATAATACAAAACTACAAAAATATATCTTATTTGCGGACCTCAAATTATAATGATAATTATGCTACTATTACTAACCATTTTGTAGTGTCACAGGCATTATTCATCCAGTGACACTTCGAATTGGGACCCATTGACATACTGAGCATTTGGTTCCAATTCCACTACATAATGCAAGTTCAAACACAAATATGCAAACTTACAAGGCGAGAAAGCGTTACCTGTGACAGTCCGAATTGAGTCCTAACACATGTTTATGTTAGTCTACCAGCAATTACCACCGCAATGTATAGGCGCTAATGCACATTAAGTATACCTAATATGTATGCAAAAGAAATTTCTATTGGACTGATAGAAAACTAATAACTAATAAAGAATTGTACTAGACTAATATAAAGTCATATCAGACTAATAAATATCTTATACATCAAATACAAAGATCTATTAGATTTGTTTGTTTGTTCGAACTTTCGCTAGGGTATAGTCACGAGCCTGAAGAACACCCTCAAAGTAAAAACAACGACGACATATTATACTAGTAAGAGCGATGAACGTCGGTAGTTGGTGGCACTGTATCTTAAGACTTGCGCAAATAACACAAAGACGAGCAAGAACCACAACGCGAACCAGAACACAAAAAAGCGCAACATTATTATATATGTAGCACAGAGTCTGCAGCGCAAATGTAAGATGCGATGCACATCATAATACTTAGGAAAAGTAACCGGATAAGCTTTTTTTTTTTTGCGAAACCAAGAAAGATTATCGAGCAGCTTGTGGGAACAGCGTTTACGCAGGATATCGATCCGCGCTTAACTCAGCTTGTCGGTACTATAGAGTTGCCATATATCGTATATGTCATATACAGTAACTCTCTCTAGTCGGTACGTAAAAACGACGCCTCCTCCCCAAGCTGTGTGTCACTGAGGAAGACGATACCTGCCATCCGTCCGATCAGCCGAAGGGATGCTTTGCTTTTTTTTTTTTTCTTTTTACAACAGATAAGAACTCTGCCAGTTTGTGCCTCTATCGCGGAAGGACGGCAATGCCATTAATCAAGTCTTCGGGACGCCTGCCGTAATTTCCGGTGAAACAACCTGAGGCCATGTCAGATACACTGTCTTCAAACACGAGTGTCACTACATAGCTCCTTTCCTATCTGTTTCTCTCCCCCCCCCCCTCTCCTCTAAAAAAAAAAATTCAGCAATTTATGAGGGTGTCAGAAGAAAGTTTCGCAGAGGGGAACAACAACGCACGTTGTAGCAGTCCGGTATGTTGACGGCCTCCTTGCTCTGCGCTACGTAGCCGACGATGCCGGATCCCCAAGGCACGCGCACCTCTTCGTAGCGAACCTGGTCCAGCGTCGACCGGCACGACACGTCGAACAGCTGGCTCACGAGGCAGCGGCCCGACGGCGAGTCTCGGTCGCCGTGCACCAGGAATAGAGAGCAGCGGTCCGCGTCTGTGATCACCTGTGGCACGAAGGGCGCCCGGAAGGCGGCACTGAGAAGAACCAAAAAAAGAAAGAAGGAAAGAAAGAAAGAAAGAAAGAAAGAAAGAAAGAAAGAAAGAAAGAAAGAAAGAAAGAAAGAAAGAAAGAAAGAAAGCCGCAGCCGTACACCATCGCGCCGATGTCAAGTGCTAGATGGAGGGCAGCATAGACTGCGCTACCGTATTAGAGAAGCGTCGAGAACACCAGGCATGTGTACCGGTGGTGGTTAGATTCGTTAGACACTTAATTTGATCGACCGGCCCGCGAGAGCCATATACCACCGTAACTACACTACCTATGGGTTCGCTTCGCGATTGGTTATCGCCGCGGAAGTCGTATCGTTATCACGCCGATTGATATATCACCGAGTGGCGAACGTCCGAACACGGGCCAACGAGGAAACTCTATTTCGTACGAGAACTACTGAGAATATATGTGGTCCGTTATGACCTATACAACGCAAATTATCATCTCGACGATTTTGCATGCATACATTTTGTGTGCGCGCGACGTATAATGTCGCCGTTCTCTATTTTTACCGAATAACGCGACAAGTTTCATTCGAAATGTTGCGCAGTCCACTCGTTTGGTCGTTAGCGGACGGTTTGCAAAAGTCGCAAACGGCCATGTTCGAATTCATGGCGACCACCACAGGCGAAGCGAATACGTCGTCCTCGAGCTGCGTTCTCGACATTCTATATATGCGGCCACTGTGCAACGGTGTTTTCGAGCAAAATTTTGAAATGACACATCACGCGCGGCAGGAAAATTCTCGCCTCCGGGGTCTCGAGCCGCCCAGCATTGCATCATGCATGACATATGCTAGCGCGCATGGGCATTCCGCCTTAATGTATCGTCGTGTGCCAGATATATGGCTCACACTGTGTCAGTACTTCTAAAGCGACTCCTCTTCATATGGAGGAATCGCCGAGGAGCGTTGTTTAGCGCAGTGCTTTCTCCAACTCAAGAGCGGCGCTGTACTCCACTATAGTGGCACCAAGGAAGAGCTTCGAGTCGCCTAGCTGCAAAGCGAAAGCGCGCATTCGTCACGTGACCTATCGCTCTTTCTACCGACCTCTTCGTTGCGCAGAGGTCAGCGGGTCTAGTGGTACCATGGCCCTGGAAATCAGGTATATATACCACTCACTCGGAAGCAAACTGCTTCGGCCCAGTGGCCTTCGGCATATACGTCACCAACGTTCTCAGCATTGTTTTTGTTTGTCTGCTTCTTCTTTTTCTTTCTTCTAATTTGATGGCTAGGACTTGACACCAGCCTGCCTGTTTCGGAAGGCCAACCCACAATCATCATCATCATCAAGCGTGCTAGGGACCGTGCTGTGATGGACTGCGCTGACTTGGACAAGAGCCGGGTTTGATTGAAATCACTGCAAGCGACTGATGCGCGCCGACTTTCAGTCGCTACGTTCGACTTTGTTTACATCACCAGTGTGTGGGAAACAGCTGCAGGCGGGGTGCAGGACACAGGACGAAGTGCTCAAACACGCAGTAGTGATAGTAAAAAGAGGTCGTTTGCGCGTCTCCAATTAGAATCACGCTTCCGGTGAAACACGCATTTGCTGCGCGTTTCGTCATCCTTGCGTCACTTTTCACGTTCTTCGCGCATACTGAGATGTTTGAGCAGTCTGAAAGTCGCTGCAACAGCCTGGAAAATATATCACAGCTTTAACTCAAACACCATTGGCGTTGCACAATGATGAATGCCGGAGGCAGCAACGCGGAGACGACAGTTAGCATGAACTCGGCGAACGACAGGGACTCGATATTCTATAAGCGCGCCTCGTACGGAGGCTCCGCAAGGCACATACTTATCGTTGATGGCGTACTGTACACGTGCAAGCACAATGGTGCACCATTATAATGCTGAAGTGCCACGTCTGGTACCACTCAAGGAGACAACTCCGATAAATTTTAAAGCGCGATGTATGACCCGATGTGGCCCAGTAAACATTGCCATAAAACGCCAAACGTAAAAGAACGCTAATCTTTGAGCAATATATATTGTACTGTGTGTCTAATGTTAGCCAAGGTGTTCAACGGAAAAAAAGGGAAAGAAATGAAAAAGAAAAAAAAACACAGTGCAAGGTGAAATTATAAAACCTGCGGTGTTCGGTTGTAACAAATGTGGCAACAGAACACCATCATCTCTCGAACTGTGTGTGTGTGTGTGTTTTTGTATCTTTTCCTGTTTTTTTTTTCTGAACAGCTTGATAACGTTGGATGGGACACCTTATATATTGCTGTGGAAAAATGTGCCGCGCTCTATAACGCGTCAGATTTCTCGGAAAAGCCGGATTCGTGAAAATCTATCGTCACCTGACGCGCATAAGGCATATTTCACCGGCGCTACGTATACACCGCTGCGCGGAACCACATGACAAGCTTGACGTCTGCCGTCTCTAAGGGAAAAGGGAGACGACAGTGCGATCTGTGCATCAGCGGGTACAACCTGATATACCGCGGCGTTGCTATAGCACGTACGAGTGACGCGATGCTGCGTCCGGCTTATGACTCATGCAAAAGCGCAACTCGCAGCGTCGTTCACTGGATAGGCCACGCGATTGCCGCTACGCGAGCGAGGCTCACGTTTCCGATACACGTACGGCCAGTGCAACACCGAGACGATGCGGAAGAGAAACCCTGAGCCGACGGTGACGAGAGAGAGTGAGAGACCGTCTGCAGTATCTGAAACTTCCGTCCCGTCGATCGTCACGCTGGGCGCCGTATTTCGAAGCCGGTTCAAGAGTTAAATTAGTTAATTGTGGACATCGACACCGGTGTCAGTTTGACGGAGTGCGTCCGCTACGGGCTCGGGGCACTGCGCATGCGCGCGGCTGCTTCCAAGTGCGCCGCACATGAGTCACTTCTGTTCTCAGTACCAACCAAGGTATACCGACTACGTGCCTGCCGTGTACGTCAAAGCCGTCCTTTTGCCAAGCGAACCTGCGAGCCATTTCATCCCAGCATAGTATCACACAGACTACAGGCTATTGGATAATATATATACGGCCTCTGCGCATGCGTCGTGCGAACGCAGAAGCGAACGCATTTGTTGCGCTCTTATGATTTCACTATATAGCTGAGACTCCGTCTCGCCTCAGCAATCACGCGGCCATAACGATGCACAACGACGCTGCCGTCGCTGTTCTTTCTTTCAGCAGAAAGCCGGTCACGTGAAGGAGGCGCACCGTGACGTTCTGGAGGATCTTGTGGCAGAGCAGGCGGATGTCCAATTCGTTGCAGATGTCTTTGACCAGCTCGAAGATGAGCTCGCGCTCGTTGAGCGCTTGCAGCTCCTGCCGGCTGCGACGCTTGGGGCGCACCAGGCCAGTACCGCCTGGCACACCGGGTACTCCGCTCTGTAAAGAGGAGCAGACAGGCGAGGTTTGGTCGTTTCTTACAGCACTGCTGGATATCACTGATGACGGCAAAAAAGGAGAAAGAAATACCGGCGAACGAACACAAAACGTGAATTTAGTGATCGCCATGCACTACACAGATTCCTATCGCTATAGCTCATATGTTCGGGTTGTCTTCAAGAGGCCTGGGCGTATACAGTATAAAGCAGCACTGGAACACACCGGACGTTGCGAACTTAATATATGACAATTCCAGATGGCAATTTCATGCACTAGCTTTCTGCGCTGCATGCTTCTCACGGCACAACTGCCACACATCTAACAGCCTTGAAATTACCATGCGCTAAAAACAGCTGTCCTCGTATTTCAAATAATAGAAGAGCACTGAAATTAGATTTTTCTTTTGCTCAGTCGGCTTTCGTTAGTTCTCCCCAACTGACGTTACACAAAGGAAGGAAAAGTTCGGCATATTTCTTCACGAGCACACATACGCGCGCGCGCAGTGGCGATGTTTAGGTAGATGTCAAAAAATAGCTCTAAACTTGATAGAAACGGTGGGATGCGCGCATTTCACTTAGCGGGGACTACATAGGAAGGGATAAAAGTGCCGATGAATAATTGCCACAAAAAAAGATTTCCGAGCATCAGTATCAGTCTTTGTTGAACAACTCTCTCTCTCTCTCTCTCTCTCTCTCTATATATATATATATATATATATATATATATATATATATATATATATATATATATATCAGAGTTGTTCAACAAAGACTGAGACTGATGCTCGGCAATCTTTCTTTCTGGCAATTATTAAAATGGATGAAAAAACAACTGGCCGCAGGTGGGGCACGAACCCACGTCTTCGCAGTTTTCTCATCCATTTTCAGCTTCCATTAATTTATCATTTCTTTATTTCAATTAAGTACAATTTCCGCTATTCTGTCCTTGGCGTCTTATATTACATGCATATATATATATATATATATATATATATATATATATACAATCAGCCTATATTTATGTCCACTGCAGGACGAGGGCCTCTCCCAGCGAACTCCAATTACCCCTGTCTTGCGCTAGCTGATTCCAACTTTCACCTGCCAATTTCCTAATTTCATCACCCCACCCAGTTTTCTGCCGTCCTCGACTGCACTTCCCTTCTCTTGGTATCCATTCTGTAACTCTAATGGTCCACCGGTTATCCATCCTACGCATTACATGGCCTGCCTAGCTCCACTTTTTCCGCTTAATGTCAACTAGATTATCGGCTATCCCCATTTGTTCTCTGATCAACACCGCTCTCTTCTTGTCTCTTAACGTTAGGCCTAAAATTTTTAGTTCCATCGCTCTTAGTGCGGTCCTTAACTTGTTCTCGAGCTTCTTTGTTAACCTCCAAGTATCTGCCGCATATGTTAGCACTGGTAGAATGCAATGATTGTACACTTTCCTCTTCTACGACAGTGGTAAGCTCCCAGTCAGGATTTGGCAATGCCTGCCGTATGCACTCCAACCCAATTTTATTCTTCTGTAAATTTCCTTCTCATGATCACGGTCCCCTGTGAGTAATTGACCTAGATAAACGTACTCTTTTACAGACTCTAGAGGCTGACTGGCGATCCTGAATTCCTGTTACCTTCCCAGGCTATTGAACATTATCTTTGTCTTCTGCATATTAATCTTCAACCCCACTCTTACACTTTCTCGGTGAAGGTCCTCAATCATTTGTTGCAATTCGTCCCCAGTGTTGCTGAACAGAACAATGTCATCTGCAAACCGAAGTTTGCGGAGATATTCGCCGTTGATCCTCACTCCTAAGCCTTCCCAGTCTAATGGCTTGAATACTTCTAAACATGCGGTGAATAGCATTGGAGAGATTGTGTCTCCTTGCCTGACCCCTTTCTTGATAGGTAACTTTCTACTTTTCTTGTGGAGAACCAAGCTGGCTCTGGAATTCTTGTAGATGTTTGCTAAGATATTCACTTATGCCTCCTGTACTCCTTGATTATGGAATGCTTCTATGACTGCTGGTATCTCTACTGAATCAAATGCCTTTTCATAATCTATTAAAGTCATATAGAGATGTTGATTGGACTCTGCAGATTTCTCGATTACCTGATTGATGACATGGATGTGTTCCATCGTAGAATATCCCTTCCTGAAGCCAGCCTCTTCTCTTGGTTGACTGAAGTCAAGTAATGCCCTGATTCTATTAGAAATGATCTTGGTGAATATTTTATACAATACTGTAAGCAAGCTAGTGGGTCTATAATTCTTCAATTTTTTAACGCCTCCCTTCTTATGGATTAGTATAATGTCGGCATTCTTCCAGTTCTCTGGGCATTGTGTATAAAGTGTGGCAAGCTCTTCAGGCATGATGTCTCCTCCATCTTTGATTAATCGGCTGTTATTTCCATCTTCTCCTGCCGCGTTTCCCCGCGTATATATATAATAAAAACAACAAGAAATGCATTAAACTATCTTTATTCTTTCTTATTAACTTTCTTTGTGTATACCTAGCGCACGCATTGCAGTATACCTGGTTCTCGGCGGCGGCAGGCAGTGTGAGGAAGGTCGGGGTGCCGTCGAAGCTGGTCTGCACAATGGGCCGCAGCGGGCTGCCGCGGTCGAACTCGCAGGCCGAAATCTTGCGCATGGGCGGCGAGATGTTGGCGCCCGCGCCGGAGGAGGAGCCGCCGTTCAGCGAGCTCGAGCTGCTGCTCAGCGAGTGGGCCGCGGCCAGCATCGACGAGGAGGAGGCCGACGAGCCGGCCTGGTCCGCCGCCGGGCAAGGGGAGCTCGCCTGCACAACGCTCTGGGGCACGGCGTGCGCCAGCAGCCACGAGTCCACCACCTGCGGATAGCAACGTCTCCGCTGACGTCGGCGCCAGCGCACGGAGCAGCGTTAACACAGCGGGGCTCTCCGTGTCGCATCCATCCGTGGAATCGAGAAGAGAGCACACCAAGGCCCTATATATACTAACCACCTCGGCATACAGTATAAAGGCACTCGCGCGAGCTGGCCAGATGCGAAGCATCACAGAATCGGCATTTGCTACACACAAAGTTATTGGCAAGATGTGTAAAGCGAGTCGCCGGTCCAGCTGCTGTGCGCGTTCGCAGCGAGACTGGACTGCAAGGCAACCGCAGCTCCACAGCACCTGAGTTGGCCACGAGAGCCCTTATACACTTTTGCGATGGACTCTACAGTCGCTATACAGCAGAGGAACGATCGAGCTGCAGTTTAGCGCGCAGTATATACGCGTCATGGCGATCACCAGTTCTCATGAAGAAACGGAAACTATAAAGCGGCGCGAAAAGCCTCCGTTTCGATGGTTCACGGAGCCACAACGATCGTGGAGTGACCTGTAACAGAAGGACCTGTCTGTTAGACGGCACAAAAAATCGTGCATCTCGTGCGTGCGTCTTCAGCAGTTAAAGGAGTGCTGACACAAAATGTGTAATCTCGGGTTCCCTTATTATATAGCTGCCGACTCAGTAATCAATTAATGCATGAGGCCCTCAAATCTTTGAACGCGCAAGAAATAATATTAAATGCGAAATCGTATAGTGAAATAATAAACAACGCGCGCCAAGTGCAGCGTGGCATCATGCTTGAAGCAGGCCTCCTTGGGACATCACGGAAACCTGAGAGGTGATTACATGCGTGGCAGTGACAACGCGCTAACGCACGCGCCAGTCGGCCCGCAGGTGCCGTAGTCGCAAACCGCACCATGGCCTTGCCACCGAAAGCTGGGGAGAAAGAGAAAAGAAAGGGCAAAGAAAAAAATGGGGGAAAAGCGCGCCACCACATCGCTCATTCTTTCCTTCATACTGTGCTTACGTTCAACACGGGATCAGCCTGGTCCTGGTTCGTAATTTCAAGGAACCTTTTGTCCCCAATCCACCATTAAGTGCTTAGCTTTCGGCGCGTTCACAGTATGGCGTGCGACCGCTACAACGGGCAATGCCAAGATGTGGCTAACCGGGCTGGCTGAAGCATGCGTCAGAGGTTTGTGACACCACGTGATCTCCACTTCCGATTTCCGTGATGTCACAAAGATGCTTCCTTGAAGCCCGAAGCCACGTTGCAAATGGCGCGCGCTTTCGATGATCGATTTAAGATATAGTGCAATCACTTGTTGCGCTCGCAAGAAATCGAAGCCGCATACCGCGATTAATTTGTCGACAGCGATCTATTAAGGAAAAAAAAAAAAATGCGTCAACGCTCCTTTAACAAACCAGCACATACATCGCAGGCTGGTTGAGTGGTGCCCCTCATTGCGAAGTACTTATATGGGCCGTGTACGCTCGGCGCTGAGTGCCTTTATGAGGACTGGAAGGATTTACATAACAGCTCGTTCCCATCTTTCTATAATAAATGGAAAACATAAGAAATGCAATATGTCAAATGTAGTCTATGTTAATACATATGAGCTAGTATAATTAAATATGGGTCCAACGTAAATTCGAATGGACGTAGTTCTTGTGGTACATACGTAAAAAAAAACCCAAAAAAAACGAGGAAGCCACGATTTTTCATAACAGACACATAACAGACATGTAGGGAAAATTTTGCGACCTCGTGGCCCACACCACTACTAACAATACTGGACACAAGATACCCGCAGTCAGCACGCGACGCTGGACTATAGATGCTACACGTCACCCCAACATGTTTTCGAGAAAGCGTAACCGAATTGACGACCTTTTTGTTCATGAGTTCTGTTTGTCATTCGTCGGCTGTTTTCGCTAATATTATGTCCGCTATAGCGATTTATAGGCACCTCCTCCTACGAACAACTCCAGCGTAAGAGCATTTTAATGCGTAAGCATTCTATAGGGCGACCTCCCTCGAAAATCTGTCCGTCCGTCCGTCTGTCTGTAACACGTTACACGATGCGCTCCATATGACATGGGGTCCTATGGGGGCCGGTATACCGGGTGTCCCAGCTATCACGCAGCACGATTTAAAAAAATAGGAACGGCGTTACGCGAAGTAAGCCTAGTGCGTATTGTTCCCAGCACAGTGGAGTAGCCGCCAGTATTTTTTTCGTTACTAATATTTAATTAATTAATTGTAAATAATTATCTAACTCGAGAAGTACTGTCCTAATTATCAAAGTGTCAACGAGAAAGTTGTAGAGCGACATGAAAAACTCCCGATACAGTTTTCCGTTGCTCAATACGTGCTACATAAATGTGTTTTGCCGAGTGTGAAAGAAGCCCGCGAATACACGCAGAATTGCCGCACGACTGGCCGCTCGAGGCACTTTGCGTGTATTCTCGGGCTTCTTTCATGCTCGGAAAAACACTTTTATGTAGCACGTATTGAGCAACGGAAAACTGTATCGGGAGTTTTTCATGTCGCTCTACAACTTTCTCGTTGACACTTTGATAATTAGGACAGTACTTCTAGAGTTAGATAATAAATTACAATTAATTAATTAAATCTCAGTAACGAAAAAATTACTGGCGGCTGCTCCACTGTACTGGAAACAATACGCACTAGGTTGGCTTCGCGTAACGCCGTTCCTCTTTTTTTAAATCGTGCTGCGTGATAGCTACACCCTGTACATGAGAATACCATAATGACTACGTATCACTACTGAGATATATGACTATATATAGGGAAGTACTGAAGAGGTATTAAGAGTAATTAAGATTAATAAAAGACAAATGAGAGTACGATTAAATTACTTAAGCGTAATGACGAGACATTGAGATTAATTAAGGATAGTGAGGTTTTTTACAATTAAATTAGGTTAAATTAATTAGCCTAATCAAATTATTATGGGTACTTACGATTAATGAAGCCTACTTTCGATTGAGTAACATTATATTGATTAAGGCTAATAAGGATTATTTACGGGTAATTAAGACTACTTAAGCCTAATTGTGATTTATTACGATTACATTACATCAGTCCAATTAAGATTAATAAAGCTATGAAGATTAATTCATATTACATTACTTGACCTCAAATTCTGATTAACTGCGATTATTTTAATTTCGCCCAATAAGACTAAGTACGACTAATTAGGTTCAGCAATTAGGTAATTGCAACAGCTAGGTGATTGCTATACTTGCAGCACATCGCGTTATCCTCGCCACAGTGAGCCGCGGTGTGCGTAACTCGATTAATCAATCAATGAATCATTCCTTGCATGAGTGCAAGATGAGCGATTGGAAATAACGCTTACGCACTATCTGACAAGTCCCACTCAGGGAGTTTTTTGTATACAGACCCTGCTCCCTACACTTTTAAAAGTTTGCCCCCTTTGGGGCTTATCTTGTTACACAAATAGTCGGCGTTTGCCTTGCTTGCGTTTCCTTTCTTGAAAACTCAGCGCTCGCTATAACTTTCCTGTCGAGAATGCTGTGTCACGCTGATAAAGCGCATGCCGTTCGTGACCTGGGGCGCAATCTTGTACGGCGTTCCAAAATGGAACGGAGGCGGTCCGTTCCATCGAGCCGCACACGATTGGTCAATTTGAACCGTGACGATCAAATTGACCAATCGTGTGCGGCTCGATAGAACGGACCGCCTCCGTTCCACAAGATCGCGCCCCTGGAAGTAGCGGGTGCGCAGAGTTAAAGAACGCAAGCAAGGCGGATGACGATTATCGTTGTGAGATAAGCCCAAAAGGGGGCAAACATTTTTAAGAGTGTACCGGTTTGCTTTCTCTTTTAATAATAACGCAAATTAGAGTTTGCTTGCTAAACGAAGGATAGGTTGGTCCAAATTAGTGTTTCGGGGGTGATTAGTGCTTCGTAACATCCATTCTACTCTTCCTCAAAGAGGTGAACGGGAATCGTGCCTCTGCCAAAACGCTCTTCGTTCCTCCTGTAATAAAATAATTGATCCCTACCCCTACAACCAATATACCGGGTGTTTTTTTAGCTGCACCAATTTTTTTAGAATTAGAAAAATATAAATCTTGGTCACGTTATGTTTACCATTCGAGTGTACGGATTGGCGGCCTCTAGATACAGAGCAATTTCTGCACTTACGTGCGTAATTAGCGAAGTTACGGTAATTAACTTTCTAATTATCAACAATAGGTGGCTACAGCAAATAAGTGCTTTGGGGCCCGTACTCGACACTACCTATACCAACGATCAAATTTTCAATAGCGGAGTTCATGTGGGAGCTACGCGAACAATTAGTTCCCCTTGGCAGGCTCCTTGAAACCGAAACTGGCGGCAAAAATCACATCATCTCACCCTACGGGCAATCATGGTGGGATGCGAAAGCATCGCGGGGGGTGCGCATCGAGTTTCCGTTTCGTTTCACTTGGCAACACAACCCAATGAAAGTTAGAGTGAGAGAATGTATTAAGAGAGGAGACGTTTGTACGGGGTTTCCTGCCGACGTTTACGTTCGGCTTCCCTGGCCCGAAGTTCGGGGTCCGCTTGCCGACGCTGACGTTTACGTTCCGCTTCCTGAGCCTTCCTCTGCTCCGCGGCGGTGGCGCTGCTGCTGCAACTAGCGCCGACGTTGACGTTGTTCATGGCGTTTCGCACATCGTTGCAAAGAGTGTGACGGAAGCACAGCGAACGCGCGCTTTATACTGCACCGCGACACTGGCGCCGCCTACCGGCGTACCCCTAGAGAGAGAGGGAGAGAGAGAGTTATAGGCAATGATTTGCTGCGCCGCACCTGTGGCGGAGAGCGGGAGAGGGGAGGAGAGCGCACACCTGCGTAGGAGAGGAGAATGAGGGAGAGTTGCGCATGCGCAGTATGGGTGCGGACGCCGCAGAACGGATACTGCCCCGAGCATAAGATGCTCTCGCATCTAAAAGAGGGTCTGTGTCGTCGATGTCACCGCCCCCCGCCCGCCTTTCGTCACGTCTCTGATGTCATCGCTGGTCCGGCCCCGGGAGCAGCTAGCGTTATCTCCTTGCTGTCTGCGCCGTTCGCAGTCGACGCTACAGACTGATATGACGCCGTGCCTGCAGTATCTAAAAGCCCAAGGAGCGGCGTTGGCGCTACAGCGCAACGTGGCGCCCGACGGAATGACGACGAAAATTTGGCGGCCCGCCGGCATTAAAGCGCTAGGCCTAAAGTCCCTATATAGGGCAACGCCGCAGACAGCAAGGAGATAACGCAAGCTGTTCGTGCGGCCGCACCAGCGATGACCTCAGAGACGTGACGAAAGGCGGGGGGGGGGGGGGGGCGGCGACATCGACCGACACGGACGCTCTTTTTGCAGCCAGTTTCGGTTTCAAGGAGCCTGCCAAGGGGAACTAATTGTTCGCGTAGCTCCCACATAAACTCCGCTATTGAAAATTTGATCATTGGGATAGGTAGTGTCGAGGACGGGCCCCAAAGCACTCATTTGCTATAGCCACCTATTGTTGATCATTAGAAAGTTAATTACCGTAACTTCGCTAATTACGCACGTAAGTGCGGTAATTGCTCTGTATCTAAAGGCCGCCAATCCGTACACTCGAATGGTAAACATAACGTGACCAAGATTTATATTTTTCTAATTTAAAAAAAAATTGGTGCAGCTAAAAAAAAAAACACCTTGTATACTGTGCCTTCAATGACAAAGTTCCACTAATTTTATTTAAAACACGATACCAGTTACGCAACTACGGTTTGCACAGGTGCTTTATGCTCCTTGGCGGATGTAGTGTGCATGAAAAAAAAAAAAAAAACAGGGTTAGAAAGTGTATAAACCAAAACTCGTCAACTGAGCGTTTCCGTTTTTGCGCTTAGATGTGCATTTGTGTTAGAAACTTGAAAGTCGTATCAGTCTTGCTTGATTTTCTTTGTGGGTCCTTTTTTGTTTAACGAGGCTCGTGTTCCGAGATATTCACTCAGCGCAGCAAACTTCACATTCTGGGACCGTATTATGTAAAGATGCTTTTCCGCCGATATAACTGATTTTTTATCATCCGTCCTGCTTATAGTGGGAGAGCTTGGTGACAGCGGCTATAGCGTCGTGCGAACCAATGAAAAAGAGCAAAAAGGATGGAAAATGAAACGAATCTTTAATACGGGCCTTGGAGCGGGAATTTTGGCGCGCCCCGGGGTGACGCACTTCTTTTCTCCAGGCGTGAGTGAAGGTGACACTAGCGGCGTGACACTAGCGACAAGAACTTGCCAGCATTGGCATGGTCACGTTTGCGGGCGTCTTTACCGCCGCGGCAAGCAGCTGATTCGCTATCACCTGGATTCACTGCGGCTGGTATCAGATATGCTGAAGGAGGGGCGGGGCGGGGGGGGGTATTTCTTTGCAGCGGTTGCTCACGTGATTGAATCAGCCGCTCCTCACTGGTCTCGCCGATCGGCGGCAAGCGGCCTGCCGCGAAAAATTGCTCCAAGGCCCATTCGTTCCGCGGTAGGAAAAAGTTGCCGCTCACCCGTTTTCGCGCCACGTTTTCTGCTGCCTGCGGCACCCCGCGAGAGTTTTTGCCGCTAATGTGGACGCACCTTGACAGAGCAACTGTTATCAGCTCCGCCCTGTTCAGTCTTGGAGGCCGGCCTTTGGGCCGACATCACCTCGTTGGAACGCGAAATTTGCCGCACTGAGTTAGGAGTGCGCATGCCATATCACCGGCTTGCTGGGGTAGAAAGAAGGGCGGAAGGTACCGGAAGGGCCAACCGAAATCAATGACTTTCTGTGCTGGGGCGCTATAACGTAAAATGATTCCAAACTGTTTTGATTCCAAACTCCTGACGTGAAACTTACGTAACCACCGACGCAAGCATCGGGCGGTGACCCGCAGCGTTGTCTGAACAACCCAATCAAAACTCTCCTCGTTTATAGGAGGTCACCTTTGTTCGCTTTCAAAACCAACAACATTGTCACTCGGCGGTTTTTCTTATCTAATTGGCTGACAAGAGGCGAGGAGCAATCTCTAGTGGAGAGGGTTTCGATGGGGCCGAGCCAGCACAGTGAAAATAGATAAGCGCATGAAGAGGGTGGTGCCGGCTTCTCCGATTGGTCCGCTTCGCCTTACTTAGCTTGCGGTGGCAGGTCGAAAATCGCGGCGGCGTGCAACGGAAGGATAAAGCGCGAGACACACGATGCGATTTTGCGTGCGATCCGTCGTACGATGCGTCGGAGTCCGACTTGCCGCATACGACGATTCTGGACACACGGTACGAACGACGTGCGCATAGCTCCGCCCACAACCGGCGGCACTGCATGGACGGTCGGAATACTGCAGAACTTCGCAAAGTGAAAACAAACGTCTTTGCACAGTTCTCTAATTTCGCACAAACGATCACAATAAAAACGCGTCTGTGCGAGCAGCGTAGACGTGTTTCCGCAAGGCCGCGTCCGCAGTGTGGGCTCCGTCGACAGCCGCCGATGGCTAGGAGCTGCCAGGCCTAGCTCGCTGGGCCGTCGAATCCGAGACCGGTGTCGCTTGCGACACGACCGCTTGTAGCTCGTAATAAACCTCCTACGTTGGTCAGCACAACGTGTACACAGTTATGTCACGCTTAAATTGCAATACATTTCATTTTATCAGCGCGGACGGAAGCGAACGCGCAAGCCAGGTGAGCTTGCGATCGCTGGGAGACGGTATATATAGGCCTAGCTCGCTGGCCGTCGGATTCGGGGTCGACAGCCCTTGCGATCCGTCCGCAGCTCCTTATAAAGCACCTATATTCGTCAATATAATCAACGTCTGAACATTTATGTCGCTCATAAGTGGCAATACAATTAGTTTTCCTGACGCCGTTGGTAGCGATGAGAAAACACGCCAAGTCAGGCGAGCCGCTTCGCATAGACGACTGCTGCGGCGTATGCGCTGACCGCTTCCGAACCGATACCACGTCAACGATTTACTACTTCGCGCAACGTTTTATAACATGCACAATTTTGAGTTCGCTTCATTCTAACAGTTATTTCGTGTCAGAAACAAAGTGTACTCGATTTTTGTGTCGCCGTCAGCGGCAAGGAGGCCAGCGTCTCGACCAGGAAAAAAAAAAAAAAAAAAGCACCGGGACGATCTGAGCTCTTGCTCGCCGGCCCCGCCCCGCCGGCTTTACCAAGTGACCATGACGTACACGCTGGCGGCGCTGTCATTGGCTGCGGCCGTCCGACCGATCGGGCAGTCGTACGACTATATCCAACAGGTTGGTCGCATGCGGCGGCGGCGATCCGCCGCCGCATGCGGCAGAATGCGTTGAGAACTTGTTGAGTGCGGCGGCCGATGCGGCGCGTCATGCGACGGATCGCACGCAAAATCGCATCGTGTGTCTCGCCCTTAAGAATGCCGCTAAAATGGATCCTCAGCAAGGAAGAGTTGGCAGTGCGATGTCGTATGCATGCCGAAAGGGATCGATAACGTTTTACTGCCACGAAAAAAGGTTTATCATACGCAAATAAATACATGCTCACCGGCAGGTGCGAGTAGCGAGGGCCTGAGCGATCGGCGGGCAGCCATATTCTATTCCTTTCGGAACGGGACAGTCTGTGGCTATTCAGAAAAAAATTCAGTTTTGTTCGGCATATTAATGCATTTTTTTTTGCGTACACGTCACTTTGACGTGGTGAGTTTTCGCGGTTTTGTGAGGTCGCGTGACAGATAGGCGAAGTGGGCGTAGCCAGAAAACATTGGACCAATAGCAGAGGTTAAAAGGCGTCGAATCAGGAATGATTATTCCTCTTTTGTGCGGTTTAATCATGCATAATCAGGGCGTACACGTTATATCAGATGGGGAGCTATCGCGGTTTTCGTGACGGTCACGTGGCAGACAGGCGAAGTTGGGAGTGGCCCGAAAATGGTTTGACCAATGGTGGATCGGCTGATTGCAGAAATCGGAATCAAAGCAGTTTGGAATCATTTTACGTTATAGCGCCCCTAGACACCCCTCGTCCGTATCGCATGCGGCAGCACGCGTGCGGTGACCACATGGCATGCGGAAAACGCGGGGAAATAGCCTTAAGATTTGCGGTTAGTCTCTTAATATCTGTATTCCTTTTTTTTTTCTCTCAGCTAAGCAATCTTGAAAATTTTGGGCTGCTATAGAGATGTTGCGCGCAATGGCGCTGACTTAACACATTAATGGTATGTGCCACGTGCACTTATAGCGCACTTACACCTTTTTTGTAGGTGTAAGTATACGCTGGGGTAATCCATGCCCTTGTGAGAAGTAGACAGTCAAGTGAATGAAACAGAGACGAGAGAGCATGCCACTCGTGCAAGCGTTGTAAGACAGTGAGGCTGTTTCACAACGTCAAAACTTTTTCACTTGGAATATTGTGCACTGCAGAGAAGGGGGTGCACTACAATGTATGGCTTCTAAAACTTCAGAGCGATATATTTTTACGAAAGCATATCAGATAGGCTGTAAGTACTGGGCCGGTATTTTGTAGCGATGCCTTTCCGATGCTAATGCCTTTTCGCGCTTTTCGCGCTTGGTCAGTGGGCGACGGTCCGCTTACGTTATCAACGGGATCAGCCCGCCGTGAGCGGTGGATGATAAGACTATCATAGAATAAAGCATAACGCATCGCTACAAAATACCGGCCCTGGAGTCTGGCATGTAATGTCTGGCATGTAACTTCCTCTTTGTCGGAAAATGCTGACTTGAGAAACTAATGGCGTCTTTCACTGGTCGATCTGGAGCGGCCGCCGAAATCCTGGAGCAAGTGCTCGCAATTCACCAACCCTAATCTGCCAGCGGAGAGCGAAAATGCTCCGCGCAGGATCGTACCGCAAGTCTGCGCACACACGTCACAAAAATCGACTTCCGCTCTGCATGTTTCCATGGCCACCAAGATCGCCGTCCCCCAGCGAGCGGAAGTCACGTATGCTTCTCGTCTTATATTTCCGCCCGAATCCGCGCCTCGGCAGCGGAGCAAGTGAAAGCGATCCGGCGCGGAGCGAGTTGATCCGAAACGACCAGTGGAAAGCGCGAACCCGCTCCAGCTCGACCAGTGAAATTCGGATTCGCAGCCGTGGAGCAAAAAATCCTGCTCCCGATCGACCAGTGAATAACGCCATAAGTACATACAAATGAATACGGTGCACTGCAGCAGACTTTAATGCAACGCGTGGTATAGCGCGTGGTGTGGAATGCATGCACCGCGCATAAGAGCGATGGTGTTATATATGAATCCCCAAGTGTTCGTGTGTAAGCCGCGAGCAGGTTAGTAAAAGAAGTGAACTGTAATGCAGCATGCGCGCGATTAGTAATGGCATGTTCGAGTGAAAATTAAGTGAAATAATTATACGTTTAGTACAATTCTAGTGGCATGAGAGATTTGTCGAACCATGCAGCGATGTGCCAACGTCTTGCTACAGGGTGATGACACATTGTCATTCACCATCACCCTATACAAGACGTTGTACTACGTTGTCAGTGTCAGACGATGTGAAACGTTAGTGCGCATGTCATTTCAGAGCACCCCGAAACACACCACAAGAACCGCAGTAAGGGGTCAGCGAGGAGCGGCAGAGCAGTGGATCCCTTTCCAGTGCAGCTCGTGTGGAGCGGCGACGGCGTGGACTCGCCGGAAGGGTGTCACGTCAGGCGGCAATCTATATAGGAAGTGCACGTAAAGGGCGTTAATAGGGACAAAGCAGGCTCTGAGTACCGAAACACATTATCGTAATATCTGTAGCATCCATAGCGCCGTCAAAAAACAAAAACAAAAAGGCAGGATTCGTTAGCGTCGTGCTAGCAAAGCAGGCTGAATTGTGAGAAGATATCGTCGCAAAGTTTTGCGAATGAGTCCAGCATAGATACGAAGGCAACTACAATCTTGGACACAAGTCGAGAGAAAGACTTCGCGCCTTCAGAGCGCGGTGAATCCCGTCACCTTCGCGCGCCATGCAATAATTTTACCAATCGCTGACAGTTGGCGGCTGGTGTCTCTATATCTCAGCCAGTATATTCGCAAGGCGCCCTCCCTGGTGGTCAGACCGTTAGGTTTCGCTGCACAAAATGTTGTTTGATAGCCTCAGTGCAGTCGCTCCCTCGCAGTATCTTCAAAAGACCCGGAAGAGAATATTCTTATTGTGTAGAATTTCGGTGCTTTACTGGCCACAATGTTTCTTGAAGGGGAAAAATATGTTTTCAGCGTGCTTGTCTTAACGGGGAAGACAATGAATCGACGCTTTACGCGAATAAAGGTGCAGCCAATTGCTACATCAACAACTCGAGAAGGGACATTGACCCAACCTAAACCTGTCACGTAGTAAACCTTGCCATCGTTGATGCAACTGTATACCAATCGCAATCAGTGTCCCCGGATTCCCGTCTGTCGGGCAAGAAAACTAATATCCTAGAGGCAATTTTGTCATTGGCAACTTTTCAAAAACGACGATATTTTTTCTTTGTTGGTCCCGCGCAATGACATATGATACGCAGATAGTTATGTGAGATCTAGGCTGTCCACCATGCATCTTATTGATGCGCCAATTATTTTGAAACGGATTTTGACACTTGGCCCCCCTCAAACATGTGGTCACGGCAGTATATGGATCGATCCATCACCTCGAGCTGAGAAATGAAGCGACTGCGCTGGTATGACAGCGTGACCGGCACTTTGACACATGAAACTATAGGTATTACAGTTGCAAGTAATTAATTTGGCCCTCGTGATGAAGGCGGACAGTGAAAAACAAACTACGTAATTTAATGAAAGCGACCTATGCGGACAGTGAAAAACAGACTACGTAATTTAATGAAAGCGACCTAAGATGAGAAACCACTTGAAGACTGTTTTTCGTAAACGGGATGCAACGTTAAAAATTATATCTGGACGCGACAGTGAACGACGGGGTCAAAAGCTTGCATCTCGAGAATACATTCCGCGAATGCTTGTGTCGTAAGTTTCTTTTATTTCTTTTCAAACAGTTTCTCGCAGCACATGGCTGTATAGTACACCGCTCAGTTCGCGGAACGACGGCTGGTTGGTCCATACTGAATTCGACAGGCATCATCCTGATTGCTGTTCTTTTAGACAATTTTGCAGCATTCTGAATAACTAAAAATAAAAACAAAAGCACGGATGTGATGTATATGGGACCAATCTCACTCTTGCTGGCATGTAGCGCACAGTTGTTAGAAACGCCGCATTCAGCTCAAATCATCCATTATTCATCGACCACATGAGCCATAATCAACATTCAACGCTCAATAACAAAAAATAAAATAAAGACGACTTAGTTTCCTCAACATTACACAACAGAACACAAGAGCCCGCGCTTGATTTAGACTCGGTGCTACATTGTACCCGTTTCTCAAAATTTACATAACTGCACATTGGGAACAGCGGTTCAAACGATCTTCCGGGCAGTGCGTACCCAAAGTAAACGGAGAGGACTTACTCTTCACACCTGTGGAGTGCCAAGGGCGCCAAAGCAGGCCCGCCGCCAGTACCTACAGTAGCATCCGTGACCGTGCTCATACTGTCTCGGGGACTTTCGACATAGCCTTAGCGTAGGCATCGACAATTTTCATTCACGTACTGTTTTCTGATATGGCCAAACACGCAATACGACGTACAGACGTGCCAGTTTTCAACCTCATCAGCCAAAGGTCCACGAGCTAAGATGCACAACATGGGACAGGTGTGCTATAGTTTTCACCTTATCAATCAGCCGAAAGGTCCATGACTAAAGATGCACAACACACCCTTATAGGAGATGTCCTCAATTTAAGCTCGAATAGGCCACGTGCATACAGTTCCTTCCAATGGTCCTTCTCTCGACTTGTGTGTTACAAGAGGTTTCAGGGAGAGAGAGAGAGAGATTGTGGAGAGGGGGAAGAGGCGCTACTTTTTGCAATCCTTTAGGGAGCACGGCTCATCGCGCCTTGGTGAAGGGGAAAAGGCATGAGCGCGAAGCGGCGTGTCACCCCCGGTGGATCAGGGAGGGATACCAGAGGGTGTCCCCACCTTTCTCGAGGCCTTGCGCATGAAGTAGTCGCCGACGAAGGCTGGGTGCTCGTCGAGCCATGCCTCGACGCGGGCCTCCTCGAGCTGATCTGCCCCTCCGGCGGCGGCCCCCTCGGAGGCCTTCATGGCGGGCAGCAGCAGCGGCGGGGGAGCCCCCCGCGGGTGCCAGCCGGGCTGCCACAGGGGCCGCCAGAGCGCGCGGCCGCCGCCCCCACTAGTCTCGCCGCCCGCCGCCAGCCTGCTCCGCTTGCCAGACGCCGGACCTGCGAGCAACGCCGTGTCACACCGGATTGTAGTCCCGGTGGGGACGCCATCGACCGAGAAGCCTTTCTCGCAAACTAAGAACAGCAGAAGAACCCAGCACACATTTCCGCCATTTCTTCAGGCAACAGCTGCACATGGGCCCAACCAAAGAGAACGTTTCCGTCACGTGACAACTCTCGGCATTAGCGGCTCTCATTCGCCATCCAGCCTTTCGACGGCAAGGCAGCCATGTTGGTATAGCCAAGCTGCCGTGCTCTGGATACCCAACAAGTAAGGGCGCGCATCAAGGCACCCTATGCCAACCCCATGGCGACACCAGGCGCCGTGAGGCCCTCTCGAAGAACGAGAAGACGCTTCATGGCCCGTATTCACAAAATAGCACTTATGCTAGAACTTCTTGTACGAGCAAATCCAGCCATCCTGCATACAGCGGCCGGCAAACGGCAAATAGAACGTACTAACAAACATTTTTGTAAATTCAGCCCTACCTGCTTGGAAAGGCCCTGAAAACAAGCGTTAGGGCAATTCAGCCTAGCAGTTTATCAGATTATTTTTCAAATTTATTGCGAAAAGCGGTGATTAATAAATAATACGGCCAAATTTGCCCTAATAAATTTCGCGCGCAAACCACGGCGCCAGTGACGTCCGTAAGGGTGACGTCACATATTTCATACTTTCGTGCCTTGGGGTAATTTTCTTCGTCATTTTTTTTTTTTTTATTCAACAACATTTACCTATAGTCCAGAGCAGACGGTGCCAAACACTATTACATTGTGGGGACCTGGTGCAGGGAATTTCAATACCGGCTTTTGCCATGCACCTGTCTCGTTTTTGCGTCCCGTCTGGCTTATACGAAGCCTCCGCTCGTTGCAAGCTGACCTATACTTGCGATTCTCAGGAGGGTAGTCTACAACTAAAGCTTAATTCCCTTCAATGTCTCAACTCCCTTCGGTGCCGCGTCTCGTGGTTGCTCGAACGGTCAGCGTGCACAATGGCCCGCAAAGCGTCTCGCTTCAAGAAACGTTCGACAACTCTTCGCTGCAGCTGTTGCGCGCCTCTGTGGCGTCCTCGGAGAGCGCGTATATGCTGCTGCGGCCGTGACCTGGAAGCGCAGAGACAGTACGAAGCCTACACACGTGGCGATCATCAGCGGTGGCACGGGATAGGATGATGGCGGTCGCTCCTCTGCAGAATAAGAGGGGTGTGCGCTGGCTAAGACGCTTTCCCCGCCTATCAAAACCGTTCCCATTGGGCCACTGGAGGTCTGCCACAATATATGGACAGCAGTACCTGACTGAGGAGAGGAGCGCGTACAGGTCTGACCGACTTGAAGAAGAATGACTCATTTAGCGTATACTGTCATCATTTTACCGCACGCCTATACCATTTCGGTCACTTGCCAACTTTGCACGTGCTGTCTATAAACCGCGTCATGTGCATGCGAAGCGTGAATCGGCTCGCACGCGCCAACCTGGCGAGTGGCCGAGGCGGTAGCGAGAATATTCGCGGGAGCGGTATAGAGCGGTATAACGCTTCACTTAAGCTGTCTTTTAATTGCAGCGTCTGTATTTGAGCGCGCAGCGCAGACTGGGTCGAGCGAACAGGTAGACCGCACAGGTCGCCGCCTCGTGTTCTCGCCTATAGTGCCATCCGCCTCGTGTCATCCGGTTTGAGCGTTCGTTCTATAGCGCTGTGCGCAGCACATCGCAGTAAGGTGAAGCTACGGAAGTCTTTTCAAACCAGCGCATCGCTTTTAGCGTTAATTAATACCCGTTTGCTGATAGCGGGCGGGGTACTTAAACTGCGCCGCACTGTATAGCAGAACAAAACATCAGATATGAACACTACGATTTCCGATGTCTGCGGACGCGACCCGAGCAAAACGAGCACCATTAAACAGCGCAGAGAGAGAGAGAGAGAGAGAGAGAGAGAGAGAGAAATAAAACAGGAGACAGGGGACCGACAAAAAACGAAAGTCGGCGCTCTGGGTGTTTCGTTTATTAACGGTGGCATGTCGTTTGTAATCCTATAGTAAGCACAACACCCTACGAACTAGTCAAACAAGCCACTAAACTGCGAGTAAAACGAACTGATACCCGCCGTGGTTGCTCAGTAGCTATGGTGTTGGGCTGCTGAGCACGAGGTCGCGGGATCGAATCCCGGCCACGGCCGCCGCATTTCGATGGGGGCGAAATGCGAAAACCCCCGTGTACTTAGATTTAGGTACACGTTAAAAAACCCCAGGTGGTCCAAGTTTCCGGAGTCCCCCACTACGGCGTGCCTCATAATCAGATCGTGGTTTTGGCACGTAAATCCCCATAATTAATTAAAACGAACTGATCTAGCACCCAGCGACCACATATCGAAGATACGAAGGTAGCATAGTCATCTTGTTGTAACACAGTGATATTTAAATCTAGACAGAATATAAATACAATTATTTACCGTGTCAGGATCGTTCCCAGGAAAAAAAAAAAATAAACGTATGGAATGGCCGCATAAGGAGCAGCCTGATTACATGGTCTGCAACCTATTCACTCTTAGCGAGAGACAGCATGTTAAAAATGAGTTGAATAAACGACCATAAGGCAAGCTTAATTTCGTCAATTTGCATGGCTGCAACTTTTACGCCAATTGGCAAGAACTCTTCTCCACGTTGCACTCTTGCCAAGCTCTTCGCGGTTCGGGTCGCCGTTCAAACGAAGACGGATTGCGCACGCTACATAGGCCACTATAGGCGTCTGCGCGTAATCCGCCCCGTCGTATACACTTCCCGCCTCATGAAACGCATTAGCGACGCATGTATATAGTCGGTTCCCTTCACCGTCATGGATAAACTACTTTGTCTATTATGCAGCGCTCGCTTCCTCTTATACACCCAAACATGTTATCAACACACGTTAACTACCGCAGCGTTTCGGCACTCCCATTTAGTTTCGTCAGTTCTAGCTCGTGTCAAGTAAAGCCCGTCGGTGTGGGACGAACACGACTAGAGAGAGAAAGAGAGAGAGAGAGATGCGATCGCCTTGAGTCGTCTCGTGCGCTTCGCAGGTGCACCGGGACGCAAGTCAGCCCGCAAAGGCGACAGCTTAAAAAAAAAAGTTAAAAAAAAGTAAAAAAAAACAGGAGGCTCCGATAAACAAATGCGCGAAGAGCTTTTTCGAGCTTTTTCGCGGAGCAGCTCTTCGCGATCGAGTAAGGTCGAGTGCAGGCATGTGCCGCAGCTGCGCGTTTTATTCGACCGCAAAGCGCCGCGCATGAGGAGTTTGCGGAAAAGTGCCACACCATAGCAATGTACCGTGGCGGTTGCAACATGCGCCGTGGCATATCGTCCCAACGCAGCAGCATCGTGATTCAGAACTCGACGTCAATATTACTTCACGCATCGGTCAATAAGCCAGAAATCGCGAGACAAATAACAGCAACGTGCGAGACAGAACTCATTTCGCTTTTTTTTTTTTTAAAGGTCGTTCCAGCCGCGGGAGAAACAGCAGTATATCGCTTCTTGCTGCGCACGCAATCGAATCCCGTCTTTTCAACTACCTAATGCTATAGCAGCCAAGGTCCCTTTGCCTATCTCCCAGTGGTTTGGCGTGTCGTTTGTCTCACCGAGAAAACTGGACTGATACTGAAGGTGGTTAATTTAAGTGCGGGGCCGGCGATCCTGAGAAGGCAGTGCACGATAATGTGTCCTCGTAAGGGTTTCATTGTGGTTCGTCATGCTGGCCGATCCTGGAGACGCGGTTCAATCAAAGGCGTCGGTAGGCCGATCCTGATCAGTCTACGGGCGTGCGAATATTCGAAACTTTCGAATAACAAATCGGATATATTTTTTGACGTTGATTCATTTATTTATTTGTACACAACGCAGTAAGACGATACAAAACAGTGCTTGGAACCATAGCATTATCGGCTATAGTTCGAGGTCCACTATAGAATAAGCATAAACGCGACAGACCTTCTCTCAGTAAATCAGTTCCATACGGATTTGAGGCACACTAGTATGCGAAAATACGAATTACACATTGTTCAAGTTCATAGATCAAACTAAGAAAAAATACGCGAAAGGCAGATATACCACAATGTACAGACAAAGCACTCAAAGATATGTTCAAGGACAAAACGTTTCCAGCGGCTCGAGCATAAATATTCTTTAAAGACAAGGAAAACTTTCCTGACCGCTCTAAATTTTATTCCAGACAGTGGGTTCGGCACATTCTATAAGCTTGCCGTCCACACTCATCGTGACACGGGGCTAAGCTAAGCTGGTTATGCCACAACAGCTCTGGTTTCACATAATCAAAGAGGCACTATTAAACATAATAATAGGGCTGGGTGAATATTCGAAAGTTTCAAATACGAATCGAATATTACACACTAGCTATTCGTTCTCGTATTCGAAAACGAACTAATCTGTATTTTCGATTATCAAAACTATAACCACGTATATCGCAATAACGGAGTGTTAAAAGTAGCGTTACTGTTCTTCGCCTGCAAACAAGGTGTTGCAAATGATCAGTAGTGAAACAAGGGCAAACATTTCGAAGCAATGCAGAAACAAAATGTGCAATGAAAGCTTTCTTTCATTTCTTTCTTTCATTTTTATCTTTTATGCTACAACCAGTGATGTTTTCCTTGCAACAGGCCCCTTTTACATATGTTTACGGCACGCAAGTCATTCCGCAGCTCTTGCTTTTCTTTTTCTGCAACTTCTGATCTTATTTCAGCAACCATTTATTTAGCCTTTTCGGAAAGCAGCCATTCGTTTTTGGAGAGCATGTTTGCAACCAAGATCTAAAGATTTTGAGGGGCTACTCGTGCAGTTCTAATTACCTAGTTGGATATTCCTGCTGTAAGTATATGCGTCTGCGTTTGACAATTCGATATTCGATTTCATATTCGATTCGACATTTGATACTTACTATTCTTGTTCGAAAAAGTTGATATTAGCCCTTCTCTACATAATAGTGTTAACTGTATTGACTACCATAATCTTATATCGAGAAGGTAGAGGCAAAAGTATGAAGCAATTGATATAATTATTGAGTTACTCTATTTCCCTATTACCCCATTGATTCGGTATTCGAATCGAATAGTGTCTATTCGTAAGTTGGAATAGATCTCAAATCATTAAAATCACCAACTCTGCGATACCTTTCACCCCGGTGGCCTCAGTACACATAAAGCACCGGAAGTTACGTAGGTTACGCAGAGTAGCTGGGGAAACCCTGGCCCGGGTCTCTGCAGTATTCGCGCTGCGGCCACTGCGGTACGTGGATGAACATGGGTAGCTTCACTGATGCGGGGCGGAAGCTACCCAGTCATTGGTCTCTGTATTGCTTTTGGAGCTCTGCAAGTTACGTAGGTTACGCAGAGTAGCTGGGGAAACCCTGGCCCGGGTCTCTGCAGTATTCGCGCTGCGGCCACTGCGGTACGTGGATGAACATGGGTAGCTTCACTGATGCGGGGCGGAAGCTACCCAGTCATTGGTCTCTGTATTGCTTTTGGGAGCTCTGGACCGACATGCTACAGATAAAGTATCATTCCATATGTGCTCGAATATCAAGTGCTCTAAGTCTTAATTTCTTCATAGTCGACATCGTTGTACGGCGCTGTGTCCTTGCTATAGATTGCTTCTTTGAAACTTTCTTTGGAAGAATATACTCGCCATAGACGTGTACAACGTGAGTGCACTTGGAAAATTTCAAGCAATCACGGAGATATAGGCGGCATCAAAATGCGCCCCTTTATCCCGATCGACGATACATCCATAGCCGGTGTAATTTATGACATCGACATTACCATTCACAATGATGACTTGCCTATAGCCTCATCAAGCCGGCAAACGAGGGCACTATCATTACGCAAGTGCGCCGCCTTAGGAATACGCGCTGCGTAAAAGTAAACTTCAAGGGGGATTGTACACCATCCCACGTTAAAGTCGGACATTTCCGACATCCAGTTCGACCATTCATCCAGAAGCCGCTTCAATGTCATCAGTGTTTCAGGCTATATGGCACGTCAAGGACGTGTGTCCCAACTCGTTACTGTGTCCCCGTTGCGCTGAACCTCATGCAGAAGAGACCTGCGGTGCCACGGTTCTGAAGTGCGCCAACTGTAATGGCCCTCACGCTGCCTCGTCGAAAGACTGCCCCCGCATCAAGAAGGAGCGCGCGGTTCTCAAGCAAATGTCCAGAAAGAATTCGACCCACAGGGAGGCAGCCGAAGTAGTCCGGCGTCAGCGTCGACGTCGGCACCATCGTACGTCTTCAAAGAAGGCGCATGCTCGAAGTGATAGTGCCCACTCCACTGCGGCACAACTTAGTCGCGCCGCGAAAGGGCCCACCACTTCCACGAAGGAAGCGGATAAAACTCTTTCTTTAGAGGAATGGCCTACGCTACCGAGCCGCTCCCTTGCCAAGGAACCTCAGAAGGTCGTCGTCCCACCGGAGCCTTCTCCAGCCATGGATGATGCACCTAAAACAGATCGTCAAGTCATTTCGGTTCTGCGTTCCCTCATGGACGCCATCCGAGCGCTTTTAGTGGACATGGGGGCGCACTTAACGTGCTGGACGCCTTAAGCCCAGCGCTTGAATCCCTCAACTAGAAATACGGCTACCCATACCCCATCCTTCCGAAAAGAAGTCAAGGCAGCGTCCGTCATCCAGTGGAACGCCAGAGGGCTAAAGTCACGCCTTTCAGATTTTCGTCAGTTTGTGTACACCAACGCATTTCCACTCATAGTCATTTGTAAGCCCAACCTATCGAAACCAATCAGACTGTCAGGGTACGAAGTTATCATGTCTTCAACAAATGGTGTATGCAGCAAAATCATCGTTTTTGTTCGTCGTGAACTTACCTATGTTTTGCAACCAATTGCGCCCCACGACGACAATCAATATATATATATATATATATATATATATATATATATATATATATATGCATCACAGTTCAAAAGAACAAACTCTTGTTTACTCTCATAGGCGTGTATACATGTATATCGCTTTCAAGCAACTTTGATACGAAAAGATTCGCGGATATCTTGAGTGTTGTCCTGCCCCATGGGTCATCATAGGAGATTTCAATGCACACCATCCGGCTTGGGGAAGTACAAGAACAAATACAGAAGGAAGAAGATTATCAAGCATCGCCTACAACTATGACCTTACTCTCCTGAACGATGGTAGCCCCACCTTTCTTCGAGGCGTGACATAGGGCAGCTGCCTCGACCTTGCTTTCTTCTCCAGCTCTCTCGCCAAATGTGTGAAGTGGTTTCCAGATATTGAGACGCATGGGAGTGATCACATTCCCACTTATCTTAACATCAAAGGCTTGTCGTCTAGATCTGGTCCACGGAAGACCATTCGGACGATTCAATGGGCCACCTTCAAATCTGATATGGAAGATGCTTGCCGCGAGGGCCTACCGTCTGGGTTAGAGCAAACAATTAAAGGTATGATGCAAAACGCCACCCGCATGATGACGATCTCTTCCACGCGAAACGACTTCGACATAGAATTAGAGCGACTACGAGCATTTCGTCGCTACGCGGAACGTCGATATCGGCGTACAAAATCAATCCATGACCTTAGGGCGGCCAGGAGGATGCAAAAGAAGATTCAACGTCGCATGGATAGATTAGCATCGGAACGTTGGGCAACGTTTTGCCAGACACTAGACCCCCGCAAGCCACTGTCTCACATTTGGAAAACGGTGCAAGGTCTGTGTTGCCTTCCGGAACAGCGTTTTCCATTCAAGGCGCTCGCGCTCTTCCAAGGGCGGCAAGACATCGATGTCGCAGAAGACTTTTGTGCGAGGATCGCCGACCAAGTGACTCGTCCAGATCCTCCAGCCCGAGGTGACGTCCCCCATTCCCGCGATTGCCGCATGGACCTTCCTTTTACAATGGAGGAGCTCGAGGCGGCACTAGCTCTCTGCAGGCGCTCTTCATCTCCGGGTCCAGATGGTATATCATACCGAGCCTTGTGCTATCTTGGAGAATCCGCACGGAGAGAATTGTTGAGCCTTTACAACTCCTCATGGCAGGAGGGAAACGTTCCTGACGAATGGAAAGTAAGCCGCCTGGTGCCACTCTTGAAGCAGGGCAAATCCCAACTCGAACTCACCTCTTACCGCCCAATAGCGCTGGCCAGCTGTGTAGGCAAGATAATGGAACGGATGCTCCTTGGCCGCCTAGAATGGTACCTTAAACACTACAAGATTTATCCGAATTACATGGCTGGTTTCCGACGTGACCACTCTTCCATCGACAATGTAGTTGATCTCGTTTCGTATGTTCAGCACAAAAGGTCCCGTAAGCGTTTATCTGCAGCTTTATTCTTAGATGTGAAAGGCGCATACGATAACGTATTACATGAGGCCATTCTCGATGCTCTTGCGACGGTTGGCCTAGGTGGTCGAGTCTTTTTGTGGATTGCAAGTTACCCATCTGCAAGATCATTCTTTGTGTTAACTGACGATGGCCCGACTACGCGACGCTATACCAGCAGAGGCGTTCCTCAAGGCGGTGCTCTCAGCCCGACGCTTTTCAACCTCGCTCCTCTTGGACTTGCTGAATACTTACCAACTACCATCAAGATTTCAATATACGCAGACGACACCTGTGTCTGGACTTCGGCAGTCACACGTCCTCAGATACTTGCGCGGCTTCAAAGAGCAGCAACTTTGACAGCGAGCTACTTGTGTAAACAAGGTCTCAGCATATCACCAGAAAATGCGCACTAGTGGCATTTACTCGCAAACCAATGACGCCTTACGTCATCTCAATCAATGGGCGGACCATTTTTTAAAGTCAGAGCCCACAGTTTTCTTGGCGTAATCATTGACCGAGACCTCTGTTGGAGCCCGCACGTGGCCTACATGAAACGGCGCCTGACAGCAACTTCCCAGTTGTTTAAATACTTGACAGGAAAGACGTGGGGGATGTCAGTAGACGCAATGCTGAAACTCTACAGAGCTCTTTTTCTCGGTTTTCTAAGATATAGTCTACCTGTACAGAACAGCACTTGCAAGACAAATATTCGTGTTCTGCAGGCAGAACAAGCTCAAGCACTCAGAGTTTGCCTTGGTTTGCCCAGATGCACGTCAACAGAGGCAACTATATTGCGATAGCTCGGGACCATCCGATGCAAACTCACATTACGTTGGAAGCCCTGAGAACGCACATCACACATTTTGCACATGTCCCCTATCACCACCTTGCAACATTACCTTCAGACAGACGCCAAGCATCGTTCTCTAAATCTATCATTAAGTACAACGACAAACTTCCCTCGGGCTTCACCGCTGCATCTAAACCATCGAAACCCCCTTGGTGTCTTATTAGCCCCCACAGTAAATCTCAGTGTACCAGGAATCAAGAAAAAATCTGAGCTGTCCTCACCTGTGCTGGAACAACTGTCTCAGCTTCTTCTACACGAGAGGTATGCGGACAGTGTACAAATTAAATACTGATGGTTCCACAAACCTCCAGTGTTCGTCCGGTGCTGTGGTTGTCCCAGCAAGAGCTATTACCATTAGCTTCAGGACTGACCACCCAACGACATCGACATCTGCGGAACTAGCTGCTCATTCGCGCTGCACTTCATTTCGTCAATCGGGAGCCACCTCGACAATGGTCAATCTTCAGTGACTCAAAGGCAGCCCTACAATCTGTGCTATCAGCTCTGCGTCGCGGGCCATACGAACAGCTCGTATACCTACTCCAAACCGGAGCAATCGCCAATACCACCTGCCCTCTTTGATGCATCTCTGTATGCCAACTGGACTCCGCCGAAGAGGGGCCACTATGCTTTATCGTTTATGGCTAGAGGTGGCATTCACAAAATCTTATTCATTTCTCATTGGAATGGCCGACAACGCTTTTTGCAATGCCTTTCTTTGCGAGGAGGCGCTAGAACACATTCTATGCGACTGTCCTAAATATAATGTTCCGAGACAGTCCCTGGCGTCCGTTCTAGCGCACCTTGACATTAGACCAATGTCAATTGAAACGATTCTCACGTGTCGTCGACAGAAGACATCGCAGCTGAAGGCGACGAAGGGACTACCTAGGTTTTTAAAAGAAACGGGCTTGGACAAGCGGCTGTGACAGTGATGTCACGTACCACGCAAGAGTGACGGACTGTGACTGATGATGTGTGTACTGTTCTATGTGCTCTCTCTCTTTCCTCCCCATCTTTCATTCACCCCCCCCCCGCCATCCCGCTCCCATGTGTAGGGTAGCAAACCGTTGTGCTGAACTGGTTAACCTCCCTGCCTTTCCTTCTCCACTCTTTCCATCCTTCCTTCCTTGAAACTTTGTTAATATGTGTACTGTATGCAACTACAGTTTTGAAGACCAGGATATGCAGTCGTTCAGCACGCTTCAGCGTCAACAAGATTAGTGAACCAGATGTTCGCCGAAGAAATAAAAATCAAACTGGTAAGCTAGATGTGAAAAAGTATCCACCGGAAAAGGCTGGTGAACGTTCCCGAGGAAACTTTATTCCACTAAAGCAACGAAATGTTCGGGTGAAAAAAAAAACGAAAAAAAAGAAACGAAGACGCTAAGCCATACTTATCGCCACAAAGAATGTTCCTATAATTCAGCGCGACCACAAATGCATGTTACCAGTATCTCGGTTGGGAGGTACAATTGATCACGGATCGTATTCGCCAAGAAGCTTCTACGCTAAACTGTTCGCAAGACCAAGCGTCAGCCAATCGTGATGTCAGACATGAAAGGCGGTCGCCCAATGGGAAGCTGCAAGCAACACTTGCGAACGAGGCGGTTCGCGAATATGGCCCTATATGTCTGGTGCGAGAGGTGTAGACGTGTTCAACGTCAAGCGTTACGCTTCGTACTTCTCAGTACGTATACACCCGTACTTGCTATTCTTCATACAGTTGCACCGCGAGACCAGGGGCGCCATAACGTAAAATGATTCCAAACTGTTATGATTCCAAACTCCTGACGTCAATTTTACGTAACCACCGACGGAAGCATCGGGCGGTGACCCGCAGCGTTGTCTGAACAACCCAATCAAACACTCTCCTCGGTTATAGGAGGTCACCTTTGTTCGCTTTCAAAACCAATAACATTGTCTACACTCATCCGTGTTTCTTATCTAATTGGCAGACAAAAGGCGAGGAGCACGCTCTAGTGGAGAGGGCTTCGATGGGGCCGAGCGAGCACAGTGAAAATAGATAAGCACATGAAGAGGGTGGTGCCGGCTTCTCCGATTGGTCCGCTTCGCCTTACTTAGCTTGCGGTGGCTGGTCGAAAATCGCGGCGGCGTGCAACGGAAGGATAAGAATGCCGCTAAAACGGATCCTCAGCAAGTAAGAGTTGGCAGAGGGATGTCGTATGCATGCCGAAAGGGCTCGATAACGGTTTACTACCACGCAAAAAGGTTTATCATGCGCCAATAAATACATGCTCACCGGCAGGTGCGAGTACCGAGGGCCTGAGCGATCGGCGGCCAGCCATCTTCTATTCCTTTCGGAACGGGGCAGTCTGTGGCTATTCAGAAAAAAATTCAGTTTTGTCCGGCATATTATTGCTTTTTTTTTTGCGTACACGTCACTTTGACGAGGTGAGTTTTCGCGGTTTTGTGAGGTCGCGTGACAGACAGGCGAAGTGGGCGTAGCCAGAAAACATTGGATCAATAGCAGAGGGCTAATGGTGAAAAGGCGTCGAATCAGGAATGATTATTTTTCTTTTGTGCGGTTTAATCAGTGCATAATCAGTGTGTACACGTTATATCAGATGGGGAGCTATCGCGGTTTTCGTGACGTCGCGTGACAGACAGGTGAAGTTGGGAGTGGCGCGAAAATGTTTTGACCAATCGTGGAGGCTGATTGCAGAAATTGGAATCAAAACAGTTTGTAACCATTTTACGTTATAGCGCCCCAGCAGCGCAGCGCGTCTGGTGGAAGCCGTCGGGAAGATCATCTTTCTATTCCCTGCAGAGGCCACTTGCACGAAACATACGTATAGTTTACCAGTCGGTAAATTTTACGCACGGTTAAAAAAGCTTCGCACATGTAGCAGCATGTACTGTCGCATAGTAAGCTGCTCAAGTGACTAAAGTAAAAGAAATTCGCGGGAGTGCCATTCTACTGTGCGGAAACTTGCAGTCCCTTCCGTGCGTGCAACCGTGCGCAAGTTTATGCACGAGCAAGTGCATGCGGGCACGAATTTTGCAACGATTGTTTAACTTTTTTTTTTTTTCACTCATTTCGCCCCGCCATACCGCCGCTATCGCCGGGATCGGCCACTCAGCGTGACCGACGACAATACTACAGAATCGAAGAAAAATAATCGTTTAAAGTAAGGGACCTGCTGATTTCAGAAGCCTTCTTCGGAACAAGCGTCCTTCGTCGCGCGCTATTTCCCTCACGAGCATGCCTCGAATCAACCGCCGTTTCAGGTCTTCGCGCAGCACCACTTAAAGTAACAGGGGCAGGGGTAAGGGTGGGGGGATTCAGTTTTACGTGCCGAAACCACGATCTGGTTATGAGGCACGCCGTAGTAGGGGACTCAGGATTCATTTCGACCACCTGGGGTTCTTTAACGTGCACCTAAATTGCACGGTATACGAGCTTTTTTTCTTTTTTTTTGGCATTTCATCCCCCCATGGCGTACCAACGAGGCCCCATCGCCCCCCTTGCCACGACCTCGAGCTCAGCAGCGCAAAAGTCGCGCAAAAACAACGCGACGCGGAAGCTGTGCCACGATTACAGGTGTCTAGAAAAAAAAAAAAAAAAAAAAAAAAAAACCGCGCTCCGCTGTACACCGGCGCCGGCGAAACCCGACGCGTGCGAGCGCCGCGTCCGAAGCGAGAAGCGGACCGAAAGTACGCACGAACGAACGCCAACGGAGACCGGCGATGATCCACGCGCTCTTCGCTCGCAACGGGGCTTGCTTGCAGTATCGAATCTCGCGTCGTCGCTCAAACGCGCCGCGGCGCGAGGAGAACACGATCTCCTCCGGCGGTGACGCGAGTCCCGACCATGCATGATTCGTCGCAGAGATGGAACCGCGGACCCCCCCCTACGCCGCGGTTTCCGTAAATCAAAGGCGGGCGCCGAGCTGTCGGCCGCCGCCGCTACTGTGGTATACACGTGGACAGCGCGGGCGGCGGGTTTCCCCTTTCAATGCAGGCATATCGGCGCCCGAGCGCGAAAGGCACGCTCGATACGCTCGGCAACCCGAGTTCGGCCCTCCACGGGTCCGATCAGGCGAGCAAGGAGGTTTGAAACCTGTGTCTTTCGGCCGCCTTGCGCAAGCGCGCGTTCGAAGGTCTTGGCAGCAACATTTGTCTTGTCGCAGTCCTGAGCATGGCACAAGCAACCCGTGGTATGTCTGCAGTTGTCGCATTAGCGCGAAAGGTCCGGATGAGAATTCCGTACAGTACGTACAGACGTACGGCACCAGAGTGGAGAGACAATAATTTTGGTCGCCAATGGACACTTCAGCCGCATTTCTGCCGTCGCTGTCGCCTTGAAGTCCAAGGGCGACAAAACTGTCACGTGTGCGAGAGTGAGCCGGCAATCGCGGCTCATTCTCGCGCATTCAAGGGAGGGAAGCGCGAAGGAAGCCCGCGATCTTCCGTCGTGCGCAACGCCCCGGGGGGAGAGTAAAAATTTAAAAATTTAAATTATGGGGTTTTACGTGCCAAAACCAGTTCTGATTATGAGGCACGCCGTAGTGGGGGACTCCGGAAATTTGGACCACCTGGGGTTCTTTAACGTCCGGGGGGAGAGTAGAGAGGGGGCATACATTCTACCATTGGGTTCTACTGTGGGCAACTCCAGCGGTCGCGCTTACTTTCATGACTTTCATGCTTACGCTTGATCCCGTATACGCGATAGACCAATGTTTTAACGAGGGCCCCGCGTCGCAGAAAATCCGGCGTCGGCGTAAGCATCGGCGTCCGGGGCATACGAGGCGGAGAAAATCGTAAAGTACGACTCAACTACAACCTACAGATATGATAGCGTCGAAACGTAATTTGAATGTACCAGAAAACATAATTCTGTTACGAGGAAACTCAAACACAAACCCTTTTTCCAGCATTTCTACCATAACAACAGCGGCGCTCTCGGGCACGGCCGCCTGGATCGGCGCGCGCGGCGCGGTACGTTACTTGCGAGAAACCCATCCAGATGGCGCTCGCCTCCTCGGCAGCGTAAAACGGTAGCGGCGCGCAGAGGCGAAGATGGAGAAAAAAGAAAGCTGCAGTTGCCGGGAAGCCTGACAAGCATTCAGGGATCTTTGAATGCTATCGCGTTCCACTTTTGAAAGCGAATCTTAAGGGTCCTCTACATTTTTTCTTGATTTATAGTTTTCTGTAAGTTCTTTGCTATGTAGATTCATTCCTAAAATTTCCAGTGACTGTTGCACTTGTCACAAATAAGCGCGTAATCAAAGCGCGCGCCGCGTGTCACGCAAGCCAGTGAAAGAACACGCCGGCCCCACGGCAACTTCAACCGAGGGGGAGAGCGCATATTCCTCAAACGAGCGACGCGACCAACGGCGCCTAGACGTCTAGAAGAGCATCGACGAAGCGACGGTAACCGGAGAGAGAGAGAGAGAGGGCACACGGGCGTGCCGAGACACCTTCTCACCCGGCGAGTCGAGAGAGATTGCTACAGCGTGAGCGTGCGCCAACGGGGTGAGTTTTCACCCCCCCCCCCCCTCAACGACGCTCCGACGGCGGCGGTCGAAGGTACGAGAAAAGACTAGCAGATTCCCAGGCTTTGGCCATGCTACGAGATCACGAGTCCGACAGAAAAGTTCGAGAACGCCTGTGGAAGCTATATAACCGACGTGCGAGAATCATCAGTTCGGACGAGACCACTCCGGTAAAGAGATGTAACGTGAAGACTGACCGTCTGCGGAAGAAGGGGATTCCCCGGCAAGCTTGTCGACGAGTTCATCGAGCGTCTGCATTTCCGGAAGAAGTTCCTTCTTCGAGATTTGCCCCGAGCTACGCCGAGGTCGTCTGACTCCAAGACCAGCACGGGTGAATACGATTGGACACTTAGTCTTCCTATTCATTTTGTACTTTACGTGCTGGACTCTTAGTTCTTGTCGTTAATTATTTCCTGTGTTTTGTAAATGCCCATCTGAATTGTATTGTGTTGTGTCTAGCCTAAGTGTGCAAGTGTGTGTGTAACTGCCTTGTGTGAAGAATATATTTTGTTGTGTTTTGACAACTCTGGGCTCTGACTCGGTCTTTGGACAGCAACCGGCGTTCACTGGCGCACCAGAGAGCCCATTCTTAATTGTCCTTGCTTTCGTGGGATTATTTTCGGAAGCTGATAAGTCGGCTTTGGAATTTGGTCCGGCGTTCGCACCTCGTTCACGGTGTCTGTGACAGCTCTCCATATGACTTTTGAAGCCGGCAGGTGTGCCTATACCCATGTATAGACTGGCCTGCTTAATACACAAGAATACATTGTTCTATCGTGTTCACTTATGAATAATTATACTGTTGCTGCTTATTTTTGTTTGTTATAGCTACCTTTGTAGGTAAATTATTATTCTATGTGAATTTCCTTAGCCTAGGTTCATTTTCAATGTGTTTCCGCTCTCTCTGCTCCTGTAACAGGTGGTGGGGGTTAACCAAGCTGGCTTCAGAGCGGCTTCGCTTCAGAGCTTTTAATCCCCCAACCAATAATATGTATTACACGTTAAAAAGAAAAAAAAACATAAGGAAACACAAATTTCATGTTATACTAACGGTACAGAAACATAAACCTTAACATAATCGGCTGAAATACGCAGACCGACGATAAGCGAGCGCGCACAGGAAAAGAATGTCAAGGTAAATGGGAACCACGTAAGCGACCGGCATAATCAGTGCGCGCCTCGGACGAGCCCATACGCGCAGACGACGCGGATTCCTTTAGACGCCGGCCGGTGACAATGACGAATGAGGCCGACGACGAGCTAAGTCGAATACGGATGCGCGACCGAAGCATAGCCAGCAAAAGCCGAAACCAAACGAGATGACGGCACGCAGAAGCACCGAGAAGACGACAGACCGCATGCAGACGAGGAATAATGGGCGGGCATTGAGGCCAATTCGCTGAAGGGCTTTCGCATGCAAAACGAAGGCCTTCATTTCTTCAAGTTCTTTTTTCAGCACTTGTCCCTGGACCATTCATCTTAAGCTGTCACTCGGGGCGGCGACGAAAGTGGGAGTGTGCGCACGAACGATCTTGCCGCACTTACTGCAAGCAGTGCAAAGCTCACACAGCAGGTTTCGCGACGAAAAAGAAAATACAAAAGTGATCAACGCACACTCACTTACCTAAGCGCACCAACGCACACGCGTGCATTCTGAACAGGTGACCGACCGTATAAATAATAGTACGTCCACACGGTGAGCGCAGACTGGTACGAAATCTGTACAACGACAACTCACCCCGAAACGCCAAGCGGCTTAGCGTTACTTCACAGAGTATCGATCGCCGATTCCCGCGGCGTTCAAGTTTGCATTACTTGTCATTGTAATAAACCATTTTTCGGAGGTGTTCGAATAGTTAAGTTTCTGAATCAAGGCGAATACGAATATTCGAGAAGACAAATTTCGGATATCGAATTGAAGGCCGAATATTTCACCATTTCTAACCGAAGTGACCTAACCAAATATAAAGTCTGCGTGGAATAAATTGGTAAAGAAGGCTTATTTGCATTATTCGATGAATGCATGTAATGCCGTTTAGAACGAGGCGTCCGGTCAACTGGGTAGCTTGTAGATGATAAGCAACTTCTTTCAGTTATACAGTGCACCATGACAATGACAGTAATGAAACAACAAAACAGCTCGCCACCACACGCAGAGTTGTACTCGTCGAAGCAGCCAAGTGTGACACCACAGCACTGTACTTCGATATAAAGAGATGCACCGGGAGGAAGTTGGCCGAATAAAAAACTGATTTGCCAAAATCGAGAAAAATGGAACGAGGTTTGCTCGGCAGTCGACGGACAGATGCGTACGGGACAGATGCAAATGGAACCTCCTGAAGCAACTGTTAGACGGCTCACAATCCAAAAGCAATCAGTGCCTAGCTATTTATAGAATAATCCAAGATCTTAACGGAGAGGGGCTAAGAGAAGCAAACATGCTTCAGAGCCTAGCAGAGACAGGTATCTCCCGGTAGGCCCCTCGGGGCACGAGGACTACCCAGAGTATAGAGGTGAACCCACAGAGGAGCTCAACGCCCCGGTCACTAAAGCGGAAGTCAGAAAGGTGCTACACGAGCTAAACGGGCGCTCGGCGCCCGGGCCGGATGGCATCGCCAACAGACTAGCGCGCAACCTCGATGAGAAATCAATCGAGAAGCTTACGGAGGAGATCAACTACACGTGGGAAACTGGCTGGGTCCCAGAGGCCTGGAAAACGGCCTCTGTGGTCCTTATCTCGAAACCAGGTAAAGCACACACACCCGAGAAACTCACACCAAACGCGCTCATGTCCTGCGTCGGCAAGGTGGCTGAGCACGACAGAGTAACGAGATACATCGAGGAACGAGAACTGTTCCCGTATAACATGGTATAGGCATCAGGCCCTCTCTATCCACGCAGGACGTCATGCTGCTCATCAAAAGGCAGAATATCGACATAAACACCAGGGATGTCAGAGGTATTTTGGGGTTAGATGTCGCCAAAGCCTTTGACAACATCACACACAGATTCATTCTGGAATCCATCTCGGACCTAAGCTTAGGAAAGCGCTTTCACGCGTACGTCAGCACTTCTTTAAGGGACCGTAAAGCCACTATTAAAATCAGTCAACTAAGATCCGAACAGTTGAAGTTAGGGGCTAAGGCACCCCGCAGGGCGCTGTAGTCTCACCCCTCCTTTTCAACATAGCAATGAAAGGCGGCTAGGGTCGAGGGCACGAACCACGCGCTCTATGCGGACGAACATCACCGTTTGGTGCGGTGGGGGGTCCGACGGGGCCGTAGAGCGTGCCCTTCAGGAGGCACTGGATGTTACCGAAGAGTACTTAAAGGGACGGGACTCTGTCTGTCACCGTCAAAGTCAGAACTACTGCTTTATAGACCAGATCACAGGGGCAAGAGACACTCTACCCCTCTCGACCAGATTCCTATTAACCTATATGCGAAATCTGGTCAGATGATCCCCAGAGTCGAGTCGGTCAGGATTATAGGTCTGATACTAAATGCAAAGGGAAGCAACAATCAAACTGTTGCCCACGTCAAGGCAAAGACGGAGAACATGCTCCGATTAATATCGAACCGCAAAGGCGGCCTCAGTGAGAGCAATCTCCTTAGGCTGTATCATGCGTTCCTCATGAGTCACATAAACTACGTAGCATCGGCGCTCAACTGGTCCCGCTTGGAGGAGGCCAAAACTGATGCGCTGATGAGAAAAAGCATCAAACGCATACTGGGACTTCCCACTAGAACTAGCACAAAGAAGCTCCTACAATTATGGGTTCACAACACCCTCACGGAGGTAATTGAAGCACAAAGAACGGCGCAAACCGTCCACCTCTCGTCTTCGAAGGCAGGCAGAAGCATAATAAAGCCCGCAGGTCTGGCCACCTAGATCATCGACGAGAATTCCACCATGTTCTCTCACACCGCTGGGAGACCTTTCAGGTTAGCCCTTTCCCAAGGAATGTATACACTCCCAATATAATGTGGCTATAGACGCAAGGCACGAGCCCTCTCTCTTATTGATTTTACGCACAAAAGCCTGCAAATAACTACCTATGTAGATGCTGCCCAGTATGGGCGCACAGATTCATTTGTAGCTGTTGTAGCATGATCGTCACGAGAAAATCCTCAATGCAGCTTCGGTAAGGCCTACCACGGTAGTGGTGGCTGAACGGCGGTTGACACCATGGCGTAATTTGACAATGTCCAGAATAGAGCCCCATGTTTCCATGCCTTCTCTGAATTATAGCTCCAGTAGTTTCGGTAGTTCGTAGCAGTTTCACTCTTAGCCATTTTCGCAGACGCGCTTTAGGGGATTTTTGCCTCGTGAAATGGCTCCGCTGAAATATAATTCAGTTGGCTGATTTCGCTTCCTCAGTCAGTACTGATGCTGCCGTGGTTCAACGCGGACGTTGAGCGTGTTTTCAGTCAGTTGAATGTGACTAAATCTAAATTAAACAACAGAATGTCCACTGATATGAAAAATACCATCCTTACTGTGCGGGCTGGTCTCTAAATGAAAGATAAATGGTAGTTCATTTACACGCTGCCCGAGCACGTTGTTCGCAAAATCGGCTCGAAGGAAGTCTGCGGGGTCAGCTATGGAACCGACCCTAGCCAGCCACGCCAGTAAACAAATACACACAGAGAATGCGCGAGCACACCAAGATGAAACAGAGGACGTTTTTGTGCTATTTTTAATCACTACACGGTATGTAGTTCAGCTTGATTTCCGGCCAGTGATTGTATAGTTCACGGAAGCATCTTCGTTTCGATTCGTTTCGCAAAACATTTCCGCGCTTCACAGTTGCACAAAAAAGTGCTTATTAAAAAGCGGGGGAACCCATCTCACGATGACAGTCGACGGTAATGCGTTTAGCACTGAATCCCGACACCACGCATTGCCGCCGCCGAAACGAGTTACGTATGAGGCGCGTGCTGCTGCGGGACTCCACTTTCGAGCTTCCCTAACAACACTCGGCGCCATCTAGCGCCGTCGCCGCGAAGCCTGCGCGTGGCCTCCGAAATGCACGCCGCGCCGGTGCGTGCGAACGCTGAGAATTGTTCCCTCGCTTGCCGCACGCCCAGATGGCACATAGTGAACAAAGTTGGCGAAAGGTTCATTGAAGAGCGGCACATAGCCGGTGCATTCGTGGCGCAGCTCGCTATAGCGTTGGCGTCAAAGGCGTTCATTGAAAGCGGTACACACCCAGTGAATGTTCGATCGGACTGGTACCACCTCTTGATAAGTTGCCAGTCGTTGCCGTTATTTAAATTTCAAAACTATACTCGTGTTTTTTTTTCGTGGTGCATGGTGCGCACAGCGTGATTTATGGGTCTTTTCTAGGCCATCAATATTTGATGCGTTGGCTAGTGTTTGTACATTTCTCGCATATATTATTATACCTGATGCAATAAATGCCATGTAGGTAAAAAAAACTACATTTGTGGCGCAGCCTGCTAATGCGTCGGGTGGCTGCCCTTGAGGATTCCTTGTGACGTGGGTTCGATTCCGCTCAGTATCAGTCTATCAGAGAAATTTAAGGGATCTTTTTCATAATGCTAGAGCGGCACGTACCTATAGTTACCCAAGCTGGCGTCAAAGACGTTCACTGAAGAGCGGCATCCACCTACTGGCCCACACACACACACACACACACACACACACACACACACACACACACACACACACACACACACACACACACACACACACACACACACACACACACACACACACACACACACACATACAGAGAGAGAGAGAGAGAGAGAGAAAGTACATCCGCAGTGTGATCTATAAGTATACACAGCCGTGACGACACAAACGTTTATTAACGAGTCGGAAATCGCTTCCACCCTTCCATCGTGCGCGAAAACGTTCGTTAAAGAAAGGAAAAGCTTGATCGTATATGGCGATACGCCGGCCAGGTTTTTCCGTGGGTCTACGCCGTCGCAAAGGGGGGCGAGCGCACTCGAGGTTGTAAACACGATCGAGACGAGATATGTAGGAATGCCTCAACCGCACTTCCTGCATCAAGCATCGGCCGCGCTACCGCGGCCCTCATTAATCATCAGCACGCAAGTCATCCAAGGCCACACGCACGCTCGACAGACGTCGCGGAACGTGTTCGGAACGCGGCGAAGTGGCCCGCCTGCTTCCGCCTCCGCGAGGGCAATCCCCCTCGAGCACACAGACACTCGACGGAGCCCCGCTCGACGTAATCGTGACAGGCGTCGCGCGCCAAGCGCTTTCCCTCCGCACACGCGTGTACGTACTGCCCACGAATGCATGGAGTCGGCGCGAAATAACCTTGAGCGCGGGCGTTCCTCATAAACTGCACGGGGTCGAGACCGTCACGAGTGATGTGACAGAGCATAGGCGCGTTTGAGCCAACGCGCGCGCAGTCGCAAGATTTCGAGGAATAGGCACGCATGCAGGCATTTGCAACAGCTGGAACTGCATGCTTGCACGAAGCAAGCAGTGAATTGCCCTCGGGTAACAATCCTCCGCGCAAATGACAGTACTGAGTACAGTACGCTGTCCAGCGACAAAAAAAAATTCACCAACGATTACGATACTCCCTAATGCAAATTTGAGCGTTGCAAACGGAGCGAAGTGTGACGCGACTGCCTCGGTAATCGGGAGGTCGCGAGAGGCAGCGCGTGGGTGACGCGTGGGCGCGATTCACAGCAGCCGCCGCAGACAGACCTCCGCTCATGCAGCGCTTTGTTTCCATATATGGCATCGGTGGCGCCATCGGTGAACAGACAACGCGCGCTACTCTGGCGCCATCTCGTAGCCATCGTCGCCGCATAGCCCGTGTTGCGCGGCGCTATGCTTTTCTGCTCACGCTTTCGCCATACCCTCCTCCTCCGCTTTCCGCCGCATGGATCCGCTGCACCGTCTCCTCGCGCTCTCTTCGCTATCACCGTCTTTCATCCCCCGCTGCGCTCCGCGTTCGCTCTTTCATCCTTTGCTGTGCGCGTTCGCTCGGTTACGCCGAGGGACCAGGACGACGCGAAACGCAAGAGCGGGCGGCTAAGAGCTGCGCTCTAAAAAACAAATGCCGCACCACTGGTACTTAGTCATTCGACCACTTACTGTGCGGAAATCTTACTGTAACTTGCGCGAAAGTTTTTTCTTCTTTTTTTAACCCACTGGTAGTTTTGATTTAAACTACAAAATATAACCTTTGTGCAAGCGGCCCCTGGTAAGGAGGGCACGTGACTCACGGTTGCCACAAGTTGCGCATGCGCCGTATTATATGGTACTATATGAGCACACTGGTAATTTGACAGCTTTCCATCGGGTTTCTGTAAACGCTCGGGTGGGTGCGGCAACAGCTGCCTCCGGAAGAGACTCAGTGTTTGCCCACCTGTTTCAAGAGACAAAGGCAGAGATTCAAACTATATTACAAACATAGATTCAAAATATATTACAGACAACAGAGAAGTTCACTGGAACATGGAGGCTTGAAATAACGAACAGTGGTCGAACAAGGAATGTAGCTGGATCCATAGTTTCCGACAAGAGGACTTTCAGGCGTGTTGATAAAAAAATTAGAATAGAGACAGTATACGCAGAAGTATTTCAACCGGCTCGTGAATGAAAAATATACGCCACACACCTATTTCATGAGTGACAAGCTTCATTATAGTTTCAGGCTCATGCAGCTTTAGGAAGATTTCGCGAGACGTAGCCGATAGACTGTCGAGACATGGGGCGATAACGCCCGGCGGATAATAAGATATGCGTAGAGGAAATGTCCCCACAATAAAGGATGTGTCTGCAGAATTGAGTCTTCTGGCGAGCAGTACTGCATTGTTAATACGTTTAGACCTAATTGTTTTTTCTACACAAAGCAGTATCTTCTTGTACGTTTGTTTCTTTAGCGCAGGATCAAAATACAACATTCCAAGCCTGGGTCTTCAATACCATATATAGCTCATTGCGGAAAAGGCGCACGCCGTGCATCAGAAGTTAGATGCGAAAAAAATAGAGGTGCGTCCGACACGCGCCTCGATATTGACACGCGTACTTATTTATACTTTTTGCGGGGACTGCACATCACCTGCTAACAACCTAATGACATCGCTCAGCGCAAGACGCGCCGGAATTACATGGAACTTACTCGAATGTTATCGTTGATTCTACCTGTTGTGTATGTTCTCGCCAAACCTTGTGTAATCAGACTATATGCGCGACGCGAATTGTGTAGTACTTTCTGGAAGGCCAGCAAGCACCAGTGATTACGCTCGAACCTTAGACGAGTGATGTATAAAAGCCAATAACGCGCTCAATTGACCCACAGGTCATATTTTCGCCGATCGCCTACTGTGTTCGCCGCTATCGTTGTGCTTCCAATGACACTTGCTTTTAGGGGCATAAGTTCGCCAAATCAAAAGTTAGTTTCGTCATTCACAGTTTTGCTATCTACGTTATTTGACCGTCACTGCAACGTGACAATATATTAACGCGGGGAGACGGATTCGGTTCCAGCGGCAGAGTCAAAGACGAGCAGCACAAACAACCGTGAACGCACGCATATATAATCACACCCCTACGCTTAATTGCTAGTCGCCACGACCGAAATTCAACCGCGGCGGAACCATGTACCGCGACAATAGTGCTACCTCGCAGGAAGTAATTTTCGGAATGCAATTAGGACTGTATGTGTGTGTGTGTGTGTGTGTGTGTGAGGGGGGGGGGGGGGCTCTCGTGAACAAGACAATCGTTGTGCCAGTCACATCGACCCAAACGCGCCATGCAGTATGAATGCCTGATATACTGTACTCACATTGCTGGAGCAGCTGTGAAGGCCTCCATCGCGCGTCACATGCAGTGCTTATTGACGGAGGTTGCTCCGCGCACCGCCCATGGAGAGCAGAGTTCGTCTTCCGCAAACTGCAACGCGCAGGGGTGAACTGCGAACGCGTGCTTGCGAGACCGATCCAAGACGATGACCGGCGTCGGTGAGACAAAAATAAAGAGCCGCGGCAGCGCCGCTTTGACTCCTAATTATGCACGAGCGGCCAGGGCGACCTTCTCCTTCCCGACTCTAATTGCCTCCTCGCAGACCAAACAACGGCTCTACACGGTCGCGTAGGATGGCGTGGCTTGCGCGGCGCGTGCGTTATATACGCAACGCACACGAAGGAGGGCAGCGAGTATAAAAAAGGCAAAAGCTCACGGCGTCGTGTTTACGTTTCGGAAGAAGTTAGCTGCAATTAGGTTTAGTCTTCCGACGCCTTGATGCGTCGTGCCAAAATTGCGCGCCTTGCTTTTTCATGCAGCCTGGTAAAAAAGAAGAAGAGAAAGCTGAGCCGACGCGGAATTGACCGCATGCGTACGTGTACATACTACACGGCAACCAGTAAGCATCATGCGCAAGCAGTTTAGACAATAATGCTAGCTGTCAGTATGCTTTGCAGGCGTCGTCTCGCAAGAACACTGAAGCTTCCGAATGTTGACTGTAATTAGGCCTTGTGAAGTTAAAAAAAAAAAAAAGTGCGCTTCTGGTGCTTTTTGGCGTCCTTTGTGGTCAGAAGTGCAGTGCCTGTACTATACATTGTCGATCGGTTCGTGAGAAATTAAATTCACGTGTCAGTGCAGCACTCGTGATGTATACGTTCCGTAGGTTCTTGTGCCTGTATCGTTTATTCGCGCGCTTCTGCTCAATTCTCGCGCGCTCGATACGCCAAGCTTGAAGTATATAGCCTTTCAACGCGTGCTGAGTGCGTTGCATAACGCACTCAGCAAGGTTTTTTTTTGTCGCATATGCGACAAAAATATATATATAACGGCGCCTTTACCTCCTTTTGATTAAAGATGGTAGACGTAGCTGTCATGCGCCTGTATTACTCTGTAAATTTGGCAGGCTTGTGGTGAGGAGTGTTTTAGCACGCCCCCCTCCCTCCCTCACACTCACAGACAGACAGCATAAAATAACAATTTTGCAATTTCTTATTAATTTTGCATTGTTACCGGTACCGTTTTGTAAATAAAAGGTCGTCGTTATGAGAGTTGGCATTTAGCAATGCTTAACATATATACTATGGCAACATTTGTAAAGACGCCAGCCTGCGTCAGCTGCATAACGCTGCGCGCAGTTTGTGCGCATCTATACAGTGACGATATAGTGCGAATCTATACAGTGACAGCAAGTGACGCAACTCCCGGGCGCTCGCAGTGGGAAACATAAAAGACGGCATGACGCCATACTACCGAGAGTTGCAAGCTCCAATCTCCGGATCGAGAGGGACATGGCGGGAGGTTGAGGAGGAGGGGGAATTGTACAGAAACGCGAGGTCGGCTGTCGTAATGGGAGACGGGCGAATGTGCGTGCATGACACGCTCACAAGGATATACCAGATGATGGCCACCAAACAGCTGGCTGCGCGGCCCAGGAAAAACAACGCGCGGAAGGTTAATGAATGCACCGAACACAGTGGTTCGACGTCTGCCCGCGCGCGCTGTCCGAGGCGAGGAAGTATCTGAAGCGCGAGCCCCTGCGGCGTGTTTATATATATATATATATATATATATATATATATATATATATATATATATATATATACATCGCCCCCCTCACTCACACGAAGTCTCGTATTTCCCGCGTGAATGAGCGCAAATGTGTGCCGCCTAGTGTGGCCGATCGAGCGACTAATGCCGTCGCGATCTTTCGATTTCTATTTAGTCCTGCCGTCGTGGGTGGAGAAAAAAAAAAAAGCGTGGTGGCTGCGGGCGTATCTGCGGGCGAGCTGTCCAAGGCCTCGGGCACCATTTGCGGGCATCGGCTATATACGTGTCAGTGGTGGCAAGCCCGGCGATATAACCAGTTGCTTGCTATGAAATTAGGGCACTTGGAAATAGTGAGGTGACGCGTATTTTTTTCTTTTCTTTTTTTTTTTCGTATCGTCTTCTTATTAACAATATTTGCCCTTGTAAATTTCGCTGTTCTTGTTTGTAGCAGTGCCAGCAGTTCTAGTACACTATAGTACCTGATTCTAATCCAATTTACACCAACTGTACACTGACATGAATAGGCGCTATGGGGCCTTACACTAAATGGTACACGACACGGTAGAACCTGTCATGCACTGATCTTCCTACTTGGCCGTTTCTGCTGCATTCCTGTAACCAGGCCGACACGTAGCCGCGAAGGTTGCAGACGCTATCAGTAAGCTACTGACCGGTGCCAAGAATTTCCACTTAATCACAGGAGGAAAAAAAAAAAAGAAAGTCAAGCTTGGTCTTTAAACTGATTAAACATCGTTAATCAATAGCCTCAAAGTATACACACGCGTCATCTTTACTTGCTTTGTAATTAATCGTGCACTCGAGAGAAACACTAAATCCTTTTAGGTAGACTTTAATAACTACCGTATACTTAATCTTCGGGGCGGGACGACGAACAAGTTGTTTATTAGAGAAGAAAATGAAGGCCGAACTTCTTTCCTCGAATTTCGCGCCTAATATGCGGCGCCGATGACGACAATTAGACATCCCCCCCCCCCCCCCCCCCCCCCAAGGGTTTCAATGAACTTTCACATATTTCAGTCCTTTTCGCGCAAAAGTCCACAAAAGTGGACCAGGTTGCGTCATTGCTTCATGGTGAATTCCTCTTGAGTCATTGCTTCTACACTCTGTCAGTGTTTTGAGAAAAACTGTTATAACAGAGAAACTGACCTATAGACGAGGCAACCTAAAGTTTGCCCGCGCGGCACCAGCGCCGATTGCTCCCCTGGCGGAAGGACGGAAGTGTCGAAGGTCGCCGCTGGGCCAGCGCGCACCCGTGTTCTCTACGGCGCGAGCGATCGTGCGCGTTCTTTTCGCAACGGCGAGCGCGATCGACCTCATCAACAAGGAAAGGTGACACGCAATACTGCTGTGTTGTTGATTGCCACAAGAACCTCGAAAGGTCGAAAGCCGGCCGTGAAGTCCTGCAGAATTCCGGGGAGGTGGTACGAGAACGACAGACGACAAGCGTGGATAACTGCGGTGCGCCGAGTCAAGTAAGTGACGCACTTTCGCATTCGCGTGCAATATTACGGCCGCTCGATAAAAACGCAATAGTAATGTGCCTGTATTTAGCGCATGGCTGTTTGTTTAGACGTGTCGCGTAGTTGAATCGGACAGTGACATCCGCCGTGTTAGCTTAGCGGTAAATGTATACGTGTAGCGCCGCTAAGCTCGATGACGCGAGCTCGATTCCCGGCCACGGCGGCCGCATTTCGATGGGGCGAAATGCAAGAATACAGTTCTTGCCATGTACTTTGATTTTTGTGCACGTTAAAGAACCCCCGGTCGTCAAATTTATTCCTGAGACCCTCCATTGCAGCGCGCCTCATAATGATATCGTGCTTTTGGCACGTAAAACCCACGAATCTAATTGATTGAACTGTTCGTTCACTCGCGATCGGCAAAGACGAGCTCAAGACAATTATATCCTTATTCCAAACGCTGCAACTTAAATTTCTAGTTGTGCAGGCAACAAAAGGGGCCGAACGTTACTTGTATTTTTTTGTGTGGTGGCAATCCGTATTTAATGCAAGCTGCGGTCATCGCATGCGTCGGTAAGCGGCAGATCGCAAAGCAGCTGCCCGAGACGCGCGCGTTGTTTGTTGCTTGGCCATGCTTTCTGGGTTCACAATATCCAAGCATGTCTTAAAGTAATTGCCACCTTGCACATTCTTCCTGCTTCGCTCTTCCTGCCAAGAATCTTCGTTTCGTGTAGTAGCCGGCCATCGGTGTGATCTTACTTATAGCTGCGGCGGGGCATTCGCCCGACTAGAAACTAGGTTTGCTTTGATGAGGCATGTAATGCTCATTCTTGCGCTCGTGCTGCTGGTCCCAAGTATAATCACTGGTTCCCGTGATCTGGGTTCATTTCGCGGAGCAGTTTGTACGAGCGATTTCTCATGACCAGCGAAAAGACACCTTGCTCACTAATGCAATGAGTTGCCATGACTCTAACATCTGAATTGAATAATGCATGATATACATTAAATATTTATACAGCATGGTATAAGGCATTACGCGCATATGTAGTACTTACATCGTTAATTAATTTTATTGGCTTGTTAGTGCCTAATGCATGTGTTCTTTCTGTTCCGACAGTGCTTAATGCCACTCCCTGGGAGCCAAAATGAGAGCGACCGTGCGTGCGCGCCCAGCTGCCAACGAAACCAACGGCAATCGTCACTGTCTCTGCACATCTCTGCAAGTATACATGACCGCTTTGTGACTGCATCATAGAGAAATAAAAGTGACTAAATTACTGAACTCGGTGTGTACCTCTAACTCGATGTCGTATACAATCTTTTTGGACACCTCCGACACGCACTTGGCTTTCACTGTCATATCACCGCCCACAATTTTTCAACACCACACACGTGTGGAAGCAGACGCTCCCCTTTCTTGAGGTTGCCGCCACGAAAAAAGCTGTTGGCGTCGGCAACCGTCTTGAAACCGCACTGCAGTGTTTGCATCGCTGTTCAGCAAGCAGGCGATCTGCCGCCGTCGAAAACGGAGCGCCGTGAGCACGAGCAGCGAAGGAAAGCGCGTGCGAAACAATGTAAACTAAGCGGAGACTGCACCACGGCGCGACCGCGCTGCTTGAAATTTCCACATTGGGAGCGTTGTCAGGAGGCGCAGCAGCGCCTTCTGGCGATCGTTTTCTCGTCTATAGGAACTGTCACTTCGACACCTGAATGCGTTTTTCTTTTATTTATTTCTTCTTCTCTGGCTTTAGCGCCCACCCCGTCGAATTCTTTCTGACTATATTAGATGTGACATAATTCTTGCTGGTATAAGTTATATTGCTTATAGAGTAAAACCTGTGTCGTAACCTGTGAATGCCTGCGGCATAGCGAAAGTCCAGGGAAGGCGGTGTTCGTGTGGCGACACTGGTTGTTGCATTGAGCATTCAAAAGAAAAAGAAAAGAAAGGAAAGTGAGCGAGTGAGTGAGTGAGTGAGTGAGTGAGTGAGTGAGTGAGTGAGTGAGTGAGTGAGTGAGTGAGTGAGTGAGTGCTAAGCTAGCTTCACGAATATTCTTTCACGTAACCGCTCACGGCAGGCTGATCCCGTTGATAACGTGAGCGGACCATCGCTCTGACCACTGACCAAGCGCGAAAAGTGCGAAAAGGCATGAGCGTCGGAAAGGCATCGCTACAAAATACCGGCCCAGGAGACAGCCATTCATGAACGGCTCTGTGTACTATATCACGCTCAATATGAACCATAACACGCGACCGCTTTGGCACGCGCGTTCGCGTTGTAGTTCATACTGCGCGCGATAGTGCGTGCCTTGTGTATGTAGTTCCGTCCTAAGCCCACCGCAGAGCTCATTGATTCTTTATACGACATTTACAGATTTCAATTATCCTGCGATTCGGGGACGGGTTATGTAGACAGTAACATGCCAATATTCTATTTGCCACCTGCGCAGACGTTTGCATGTCAACCCTGCTCCTGTGAAGTCTGGAATTATTCGAGCTTGTGTTCAAATACTTGCAAGTGCTCGCAAGTGCACGTAGTTAAAGGATGTTTATTCCATTTCCGAATGACTCTGTCCGCAATTGCTCGAGCATTGTCAAGCCTGCGGCAAGTATGAAAAACAACCAAGCGAAAGCAACCTTTTTTTATTTTGCCTTGTTCCTACTACAAGATATCACACCATGTTACATGAAGCTCCTGGGCACACAACGCTTATAATTCTGCTACTTTCTATAGAGAGGCCACTTGATCAATTGACATGTGCAGAGATAGACATCAGTTTCTATTGGCGGACAGATGCCTGGCAACGAAGTGGCAGGCGAGGTTGAAAAAATTGCGTACAGCAGCGGCGCAACACATTAAATTTATTATCCGTAAAGAAATGAAATCATATAAAAAAGGAGGGGGTGGAAAGGTTATGCATGTATGAATAATGCAAAGAATAAAAAGTTCGATCACACTTTTTCTTGTTCCAAAGTTTAAGGACGGAGTGGCTCTACCTTCTGTTAACACCTCATAATTCGCTCATGTGTGAAAAAATTTATAATTAATTCGTTAAGAAATGAACGTAACCCGCCGGATCTCAGAGCGACGGCGCGAAGGTTAACCAGAGATAACAGCTGTAAAGTATACTGACCTATTTCTTAGAAGTGGTACATCGTCAACCCACGGTCTCGCTCGGTGAACGACGAAGAGGAAGAAAAGAACGCGCCTGGCGACGCCAAGCAGTCGGGTAGCGAGCCGGCGGCTCAAGCGTGAAGATCTAGGACCGCGACAACGACTAAATTAATACGCAGGGGCACCCTCACCCGTCAGCCACCAGCGCGGTGTCCTCATGACAGAGCACACGGAGGAAGCAAATAAACCAGGAGCCAGCATTGTATCGATACCGCCAGACTTCGCAAGCCCAGCCTATGTGAAGTCATCCACTCCACCTTTTCTTCCGCTGAAAGTCGGCCCATCACGCCGCTCTGCGCTCGGCGGACTCGGCTCAACGTGTTTGGTTACCGGTAGGTTTTAATAGATGCGCATTTGATCGTGGGTAGAGAGGGTGGTGGTGGTTGGGGGGGGGGGGGGGGGCACGTGCCTTGTGTGCCAGCCCTTGGCTATACCACTGGCAGCCACACGCTTGTCTTCTTTTCGGACCGCCCGTGCGCTGAGCGCGGAAACGCTAAAACTTACCACGACGTGATCACGTGTTGGGCCCACTCTTTCTGGCTTCCAAAATTTAAGCTCCCACATAGTTCTTCTTTCTCCTTCCGCCATGCCCCTTCCGCGAACGTTTCTCTCTTTAGTCCCCGCAAGTGTGCGGCTGCACTATTCGGCTACGACGAAACGGAAGCCAATATTTTGTCGGGACCCAACTTAAGAGAGTCGCGCGTGGGCGAAGGACGCGCTATCGGAAAGGGGCGCACAGAAGCAGCAGCAACGACGAGAGGAGCAGGAGGCGGGACGAATTGCGCGTGCACTGCGGACACAAGGTCGGAAAACACGCGGCAGCCATACGTGACCAAGGCCAACTATAGACGATTAAGATGGATGAATGCGCTTATCTGTATACGCGCTGGCTGGAATGCAGTATGCAGACGAAAGGGTCAGATCTGCAAAGATTGCCGCCCTCCGAGTCCTAACGCGCTAACCAGATGGGTGGTACGGGATACTCGATAAACGAGATCGAACGCGCTTCGCTTCCTGGCAGTGGTGCCAGGCATGCCGATGTAATCTACTGATTTTCTTAGCAGCCTGATGATTCGCTCACAAAAGGAAAGTCTACCATTTTTCCCCCCCTTTTTTTTTCCTGTCCCGTGGAAGACTAAACTCGTGATTTTGGCGAGACGTAACGTAACCTGGAGGCTCTGCAGATAACGTTTGCGACCTTCTTTTCTCTTCTGTCTTTTTTTTTTAAACCTTCACTTGAAGTAGCATTTCGGGCGTGTGGAAAACATCTCCAACCACACGTATATCTCTATCGCCAATACTGGAAACTAAACATTGTATGTATTGGCGTTTATCGGATTCGAAAACTTTATACTGATCCACACCGATCGCCCAAGCGACACCGTAATGAAACTCAACTCTGCTCGGTCCGTTAGAGATAGACACTCAACTTCAGTATTATACTGGAAGATGCAGGCAATGCGATCGGTGTCGACACGGAAATATAGCTAGGCTACTGCGCTTTTCGAAACCGAGAGGAGGTATCAAAAATGCACATGTAGGGTCCCTTATGTTATCCCTAAAACAACTTGAAGGCGAAATCCCAAGTGCCGACGCATTAAAGACGGACACATGACAAACATATCCTGTTTAATTTGCTTAGTCTACTTCACTTAGTCATCCCTCTTAATTCGCTTACGCATCTTCTAATTCGCTAAAGCCTCTAAATTCGCTTACGCATCCTTTTAATGGCGTGCAAAGATGAGCACTAGCAGTTCCTTTAAGAGTGGCTACAAGTTTAACTCCCGCCTTTAAAAATCGGCCTGGCTTTCATGGCGATTTGACCCAATTCTTTCTTCAAAAGGACTACAAACTTTCAAAAAGTTATTTTTTTACTTTTGCAATTGGTGATGTGGCTTTATAATTGAGTTTAGCTTTTCACGCACTTTTGAATAATAATCGGAAATGGCACTGCAGACCGTTAGCGGCAGCGCGCTTGTTTGTATATTGTCGATCTTGTTCATCTTTGTTCAAATTCTCCAAATTCTTTCACACCAACGGAGCCGTGTTCCCATGTTACACTCGGGAAAACAGGGTGGCATCGTTTAGCGTCAACCCTGAAGAAAAAGTGCAGATTCTATACTAAAACCGGTATGTTACCCTGCATCAACAACGGACCCAAGAGGGCGCGCATCGCATGAAGTCTCGCTCAATTTCTCAAAAGCAAGCCAAAGAGAAAAGCTAGAGGAACTGGCAGGAGGAATTTTACAAAGGAATTCCGGGCAAATTATTCTGGAAATGACATCACTGGTGCATTTGGGCCCGATATGGTTCACAATTTAACACTTAACAATTTCTGGAAAACACTTCCTCCTGGAAACACTTCCCGCTTTCCTCGTTTTCGCATACCGGCCTCCAACACCGACAACAGCGTTTAAATCCGAGGCACTTCGTACAGGTACCTACGCGTGTAAACCAAAAAAAGCTCTAGCATAAATAAATCCTTTGCAGAAATTAACGACAACTGCGGCACGAGACAAAAAAGCAATTCTGACTACCGGTACACTCAGTGTTGACGGAAAGCACAGCCAGCAAAAAAAAAAAAAAAAGGAAAAAAGAAAAAAATTTCCCGTAGATATGACCGAGGCGGCAGCTGCAAGTGCGTGCACTCACTTCGTGAGTGCATAATCACATTATCAAATATTCCCGACAGAATCGCTCTGAGAGGGAATCGCCACACAAGACCGGGCGCGAGATAGCACGGCAATATAATCGGAACGGAAGGGCGACGCGTCCAGTTAAGCGCCAACAACGGTAATAGACGCTGCAGCAGGTGTCAAGATAACGCCGGCACGAGTGCATAAAGCGCCCCTCCCAGCGACTTAACGCGTCGTCTCCAATCCGCATGACAGACCACCACAACCGCGGCTCGTTACCGCGATTCTTGCGGCGCGCAGTTGAGCTATGACGCAAAAGCGGAGCGGAATAAATCGCTGCAGCGGAGCGACGAGCGATAGCGCGTAGCGGAGGGAGGGTTACGTGCCTCCGTGGACTCCGGGTCGCATGATCGAGACGTCACGAGCGCGCTGTTGCGAAAGCGGAACTGCCGCGGTGGCTTGCCGCTTCTACCGCGGCAAAGGAGCAAACAAAAGCCGCCGCCTCCCAGAGGGCATTCCTCCCATGCAACGGCGCTTGTACACCTGCACGCCTCCTGCAGCCTGGACAGGGCGCTTCCGGGTCAGTGAAGACCACTTCGATGCAGCGAGGCTAGTTCGTACACGTTGAAGCGAAAAAAAAAAAAGAAAAAGAAAAGAAATCGGCTGTCACTCACACGGCATAGCGAGTGCTTCGTGGGAACGGCTTTGCCGGAACGGCGGAGCGGCTACACGGGCAGGAGAGAGCAAGAGAGGGGCATCATTACTCCTTTCTGACAAGAAAGGAGTAATGGTGCCCAGCGCTAACGTTCGTCAATTGCCATTCTGTGCTTAAAATCGGACATCTTGTCGGGGTTGGAAGTTGACCAAAGATCGGTAGGCCGGTTGGCTTTGGGAGCCCACGGTAAAACCACGAATGAGGCAGCGCAGGGTGACATGTGCTGGACCTCTTTTAAAGACAGAGAAGCGCAGAGCAAAATCAGTTTTCAAGAAAGACTCGGGAACATGGATCAAAATGAATGGGCAGTTGAAGTGCAGACGTATCTATACCTGGAAAGCATGGGCACAGAATGGAGGAACAAGTCAAGAAAGTTGGCAACCAAGTACATGGTAAATGAAAGTGTAAATAGACAACCAGGAGTCATCACAAAGAAAGGTAGAGAAACAACGCAATGAATGGAAACAAAAACACCATGGACATTTACAAGAATGAGAAGAAATAAATTGTAAGGGAAAATCTGCACGATAACACAAAGGGCAATGCCTTGCTATTTGAGGCTCGAGCTGGTTGCCTAAGGACAGAAAAATACCCGAGTAAATATTCGCAACAAGATGAGGCATGTGTATGCTGCAGCAAAAATCTGGAGACCACTCAGCACATCCTAATGGAATGCGAAGGGATTCACCCAGTGAGACACGTAGGTAACGTACACCTTCCAGAAGCGCTTGGATTTAAAGTGGACGGAAGCATCATACTGGTCAGCAATCGAGATTAGCAAGATACATTTAGAGTATTGGTGGAAAAATAAAGCAGGGAAGAGATTGATGCGACCGGATCCATTACAGGCATAGGTAGCGGTACAAGGTAGATGGAGAAGTTATGAAGAAGAGAAAAAAAGATTCAGGAGATGCATACAAAAATGCTAGAATGAAAAGTATGTATAACTGCATACCTGGTTAACTCAAGCAGGCTAGGTAACTATTTGTTACCGGCCACGTTTCAATATGGATGCCAGTAAATTATCATCATCGGGTACAGAGGTGGTTGCAATCTGCTCTTCTTGAAACTGCTGAAGTTTGTCTTTCACAACTCGCGTATCTCTCGAATACAACCGTGTCATGAACATTCGGATCAACCCTGACGGCGGCTGCACTTCACATAGGTCGGCGTATCCTCCATCATGATAACTACTAATTGATGCTCGCTCCATACTGATTTCACAGACGTGGAATAGAGTGTGAGTGAGTGACAGACAGTGTGGTTGCACGTGGGTGCTGTTACATATCAGTGCGTGTATTGCATAGTAGTGCATACGAAGTGGAATGAGTGCGGGTGAGTGGACGCGTCAGTATACGAAGAGTGAGTGATTGCCAGTTAACGTGATAATCAACTTAAGTCAATGACAATTAATTTGACTGAGTTAATGAACGTGAGTGACTGTTGTGAGAGAGTGCGTGTAGCCGCGAGTACGAACGTGAGCATCCGTGCTGACGAGTGAACGCGAGTACGAGCATAAATGGTTGCCGGCAAGTGTGAATGAAGGCGAGTGAGTACTGGGCGTGAGTGAGTACCGATGAGTGTGAGTATACACGTATGAGTGAGTACACTATAGCAGGAAAAGAATATTTGAGAGTATCCACTCCACAATGTGACAATGCAGGTACGTCCACCCCAGGTATCGAGTCTTCCGTATAGTCACGTGCTGCAGTTTCGCATCACCGCTGGTGGCGTATAGGCACGCCGTCTGACAACTTTATGGCAACCCGTTCCGCCAGAATGTGCGCGATATAGAAGCCTATTTGCCCCGCACAGCCCCGTCACTTGGCAGTCAGCCCCCTATGGAGAGCTTCCGCTCGTTCATTTCGACACAGGTATTGTGCATCGGCACAGTGACGCCCAGTCGTACCAGCTGTCTGGCTACTGCACCCGAGGACTGAACCCGTGTGCAGTACAAAGCGGCGTCGGGAACAACGATAGCGAGACGGCTTACAGTTACCTAGCCTCCCAAACCTGTTCCTTAATACAAATCCTTCGGTCACCCGCTTGCGGTAGCGTGAGGCTGTTCTACGTTAATTTACGCGGCCGCAATGAACGTAAACGCACGCCTGCGATGGGAAAGAGCTGTCGAGGCAACAGCATTCCGCTACGGAGTTAATTGACTGATCTAACCGCTACACTGACAGATACAACACTGAACTACAACTGACCTGCGAGCGACGCCGTGGCCGTGGGGGAGAAGCGTTGTAGATTAATGTTAACCCATTTTAAGATCGCGGTAATTTTATTAAACAGGTGTTTTGCATTCCCCACCAATTGGAACGTGGTGTTGCGGACGGGAATTACGTGTGCTACTTTTCGAGCAGCAAAAGGGCGTCTCTCCCCATATATATATATATATATATATATATATATATATATATATATATATATATATATATATATATATGCGTTTGCATGTGTGTGTGTGTGTGTGTGTGTGTGTGTGTGTGTGTGTGTGTGTGTGTGTGTGTGTGTGCGTGCGTGCGTGCGTGCGTGCGTGCGTGCGTGCGTGTATCTAAGCAGCAAAATCAGAAATTATACAAAAACAGAAAAACGGCTATGATGCTACATTGTCATCAAGTGCGTTGAAAATTTAGTTTATGGAAGAGAACTGATATTGCCAGGGGTAAAGAATTCCAGAAGTCAATAGTACACAGGACAAAAAAAACAAAAACAAAAAAAAACAAAAAAAAAACAAAAAGAAAAGAAAAACTGGTGATCATGCAAGCACAGACTTGCAGGGTGCCTCGACGCAGTTTCTCGACGGCCTGCCAATTCCCAAAATGCTGTCTCCGTAGGGCTGAGCTTAATTTGTACCTCACGCCACGCACAACATCTGTTCTACTCGAATGGAGAGCAAGACAGCTAATGGATGTGAAAACTGCTTTGACAGACCGTCTGCACACGAGCACGAGCAAGGGATGCTTCTATAGCAGATGTACACAGCGGTGAAAGGCTTACGCCTGACGGCATCAGCGAAAAACAAAATATAGGGGGAAACGAACATGCGAGTGCACACGCGAATTTCGACCTGAGCGTCTCGATTGCAAAACGATTCATCTTATTTTTCTGCGGTGCCTCGGTTCGCCAACTTTTAACTGCTGGTGAGCTACACTATACCGAAGCTGTCCTGACGTTGCAGGCCTGACGAAGACAAGTGCCCACGTCGAAAAGTTGAATGCAGCGACATTCCTAGTTCGACCACTGCACATCCCTTCAAGCCTCCATGTTGTCGTGAACGTCGGCCTTGTTTGGATTTATATAGAAGCAAAGACGTGTATATACCTTATAGGTGGTGTTCAAATCCGTACCCCAGTGGTGGCACCCTCCGGATAACAGATGCAGATCTCGAAGGCTATGCTTTTGCAGGCTGCACGCGGCGGAAGCGATTGCGGGAGCCGGGAACACGTCATAGACGTCGGCGTTTTGGACACCACTTATTCACTGGAGTCACACGACCTCGTAGGTTGTAGTACAGCGGATGTATGGTAACCCCCTGGCTACCGTGAACAGAAACACTCTGACACCTTTACTGCCTTTACGCCATTCACGCAGCGCGAAAAGAATCCTCCATGCAGGGGGCGGCGCTTCTTTCAAAAGCCAGCTATACAGGCCCTTGGAGTTCGCTTCGAACAACCTTCCCTGCTTTCTCAACGCAACGGCCGGGATTGCGTTCTCATTCGGGCGTCACCATTGCGGCGCGCGGGCACATCCGGCGAGCCTCGCCGGTAACTCCCACGCGCTCTTCTTCCTGCTCTTCCCTGTTGCAATATGGGTGACAGGGGACACGCATAGAAGAGCGTAGTCACGGACGCGCGTGTTTACATTGCAGGACGGCGCCTGAGCGCTGTTCTTGGATACCGCGTCGCAGCCGCGACGTCGGCATGTGTGTGCACTCAGCGCGTCACAGTCGTGTCGGCAAAACGCGGCAGGAAAAGTGGGGACCGGGACGACCAAGCGAAAGGAGAGCAACGCGGCCAAGGAGAGCTGACATGCCCGGTGGACAGGCACGCGGCAGCGTGGTCGTCTGCCACAGCCGCTGTCAGGAGCTAACGAGACGGCTTCGAGCCAACAAAAGCAGACGACTGGCTGGCCGTCGTCGCCCCCCCCCCCCTCCCCCCCGACGCCGTCAGCTTCCCCGCGATGACTGCGTCACGGCGCCGGATCCAACCTTGGCCGGATCTGTATATGGGCTAGCCACCGGCCCTTTCTAGCACGCTTCAGCCACTCCTCACTTACTTCCAGATACGGCCCTTCGCTTTTCGGCCACCGGCCGTGTCACGCTGAATACGCGGACGCTCGTCAGAGCACTCGGAAAGCAAGTGGCATGGGGCCATGGCCAGCGCCTGAGAGGAAGGCAATTTCGAGTGCTGACGGCTCTTCTGCCGCGGAATAGTTCGGGGCACCCAGTTATTTTAGTGGCACGAGCATCGAGTGGCACTCTTCTTTCTTGCGCAGCACTTCCGCTTCACCTCCTGAGACGACCGAGGACGAAATTCAAAATAAATCAGAAAAAAAAGAAAAACAATAGTACAGTACAAAATTCATGGGTTTCATTTAGATATGATATCAGAGCATAACTTAAGTTACAAGTTGAGTTACTGAAGTCTCTGGAATAATTAGAATTAATTAGAAATCACCGATTACCCCATACCCAAGCACAGAATCGTTGACTTTAGAGACCCGCCACATGAGCACAACTTAGGCGAAATTCCTGGAAAACCGCAAGTAGAAAACGGAAGTAATGACGTCGCACACAAGAAGGTGGCATGATATTTAACCGGCTAATTAATGGAAAACAGTTGCCTGGCATAGACTGAACATCTGCATAGCAGAGCGGATGCGACGTCACTCCCTCCTCTCTCGCTTCTCTCCCGGAGCGCACCTGCACGCTCTCGTTACATGCTCTGACGTCAGCACCGGAAAGGGCGCGTGAGGTGCGCTTCGTGCGCCGTTCGCTAGGGGGCTACGCCCCACCAGGTGGTGCGCTCTGCGCTTCCTCCTCGACCTCTCACGCTCCTCGCCCGCATATCGTGCCAGGGGAAATACATTCGCTCACTTACTCCTCCGAGTTCGGTTCGTGCGTTGTGTTTGCCATGGAGGCGGTCGACTAGGGAGCCGCCGGGCCAAGTACAGCCTACCCACAAGAAGATCTACAGACGATGGTTATCTGTGTCTGTGTCGTTCTTTCAAAACATACACACACAAAGTTTACCTAAAGAACACCAACGCCGAGGTGTGAGTGCCACTAAGAGGCACCTAAGTGAAAGATAGGGTCGCCTACCGTTTTTTATTGCGAGAGCAATTATATGGACACTCCATATAATGCATGCAGGCGCATGTCTGCCACCACCATCGCCGTGAGGTTCCGTATAAAGTCCAACGGCAATACAATCGTCGCCGCGCGCCGTATGCTTTGTGCACGAGTGAAAGCGTGCGAGGGTGAGCCGGCGATCGCGGCTTCATCTCGCGCCCGCAAGGGAGAGAAGCAGGAAGGAAGCAATTCTCTGGCGGGAGGGTAGGGAGGGGGGAGGGGGCGTTCTACTCCGGGCGGCCGCGAAAACACAACGCACGGCGGATGGCTTTCAAGATACAGCGGCACGCGCGGGCGCGCGCGGCATCCGAGGCCGTCCGGAGTAAAGCGCCCCTTCCCATCCTATCCTCCCCCGGAACCTTGCAACCCAGGCGGGCGCGCGCTCCGCAAAGCTCCGGAGGGAGGATAGGAAGGGGGGCCCGTTCTCCAGGCAGCCCGTGGCCGCGCGGGCGCCCGCCCTGGCCGCTCTAGCTTGAAAGCCATCTGCATGGGGGACCCAGTCCGCCGTGAACTGTGTTTTCGCAGCCTATATTTCGCGTTGATGCGAGACGTAGCACGAAGGTCAATTCGCCCGCAGCCGCGCTTCCTCCCTCCAGCGTTTTGACAGCGAGTTTCCGCGGTCATCGAGTGAGATGTGTTCATGTTTGCTTGTGCGCGCGTGACACCATGCTTGTTCACTAAGTTAGTATGCCTATATATGTTTACAAGTTTATACGGCCGATAAAACTACTATCCTTATTTCGTATAGATATTTGCTTTCGCAATCAATGCTTCGCCTTTCGGGCGAAACCGCGTCTTTTTTTTTCGGACATTTATTAATGCTAACATAAACTTGCTACTTAAGTATGTCTCGTCTGGCGCAAACAAAACTCGAATCTTCTGCGAGATCGATTATGTAAGATTGGAGTGGATCTTTACGCGAAAAGTTCATCAGACGAGAGACGTCTCGGCTTCTCAATTATGGTTCAAAATGTAGCAGCGCGACTTCGGAGAAGTTCACAAACCGAAGAGCAGACAAGGGCAAGCGCTTACATTCGAATGCGAAACGTTATTACAAATGGGAAATATACCATGCATCACACGTAAGATGTGCGAAAATTTGAACATATGCAAGTGCCACGTAGCAGGACAGAAGCACGGTAATGTTATCTGCCGTCGCTTCGAGTAAGTCAGACTATTTTTTGTACTTCGCCTGATTACATATTTAGTTATTACTTAATCAACTTCTAAAATATTACATTCAGAGCGTAAAAAATGTCAATAAGAAAATTGTTGACCATCCTGAAAAATGCCCGATTCAGCTTTATGCAGCTCAATACGTGCTACATAGCTGTGTTTTTTTTTTTCTCAAGCCTGAAACAAAGCCCGCGAAAACGTTTTAGGGCCCATTCACACTTGCGACTAGGCGAGGTCGCGCGACCAAGTTAGTCGCAACGCGAGCAGTCGCAAATGGTCGCTTTTCATGAAATGCGACCGTTTCGGGCCAGTCGCTCACTGCTCGATTTTTCAGTCGCGCGACCGCAGTCGCCGAACAGCTGAACCAATCAGATGCGAAGGAACAGGACGTCCGTATACGCTGACGCTTATTTTACGCATTCAAGCAGACGTGAACGGCTTATCGTGAGACATTTCGGTTTAGCGACTCGTCGGTCGCATTTGTCATTGTGAACATCGTTCGTCTTGAGTAGCTTTCTGGTCGCCAGTCGAAATCGGTCGCGCGACCTCGCCTAGTCGCAAGTGTGATTGGGCCCTTAGTGCCTCGCGGACTTTTTTGGTGTTTTGGCGCCAGCTTTTCAGTATCAAGCCGTCGGCCAGATAACGATACGAAAGCTCCGGCGATGGCCAATCGGCGATGGAACTTGCATATAACAGAAGTTTTATGAATACGGATACTGGGTGTCTCTAACACAGTTCTTGAGCATAATTACTTGCTAGTTGCCTTAGTTGTGCGAACAGCCACAGCAACTTGAACCGAATATGTCAGTACACGCAAGACTGAAGTCGCTGCTCATTTCTGCAGGGGATCGGCTCGCTTGGAAGGACGCCTATGACCACGTGCGCACGCGCGTCCGCCAAGCATGCCATTGCCATCTTTCATCCTTCTCTCTCACCTGCCCTCGTTACCCTCGCCACAGTGCTGGGTAGCACATCGAACGCCTCCTCCGGTTGATCTCCCTACCCGTCTCGTTTCGTGACGTCGCTTGAGGCGAGAGTTCGAGCAATGTGGCGTGTGGGCCCAACAGTTTTGTTTCCGTTTTTATGCCCCTCGTGCCCTTCGTTAACCAAACAGCGCAGCACGCCTACGTTCGTCGCTCCTTCTCCGCCGCGCCGGGGTTGAGTGGCGCCCCGCAAACGACGCACGTATGAGCAGCGGTCTTCCCCAGAACGTGCCTGACAGACAGCGCTCTTAGCAGAGAGCGATGGCCAAAAATAAATTCGACAACACACCGCGCCCTGTATGTATACGCCTGCCTCCTGGCCGCCGCAAACATGCAGCGCCGCAAGACGCGCGAGCGCTTACGTGGCCCGTCGACGAGGCGTGCTCGTTCGATCGGATGAGCCATATGGGCGCCGGAAGTCAGGGCACTCCCCCCCTTTCTTGTTTTGTTTTCTTGGCGATGCTACAGCGCATCGAATGTCCTCTCAGCACCAAACTACGCACTGGATCCGAAAAATAGTAAATGTATGAAATAAGAAACTTCTGTCTATAAAGGCTATACAGCCTCATCCTACATGCATAAAGAGAATATACGCATCACTTATCGACTGATATGTATGCTTGTCAGACACCCACAGAATTCACTGCGGTGAAATTTAACGCACGCGAGTATTGTGCGGTTACCCTTCGCAATCATCACTTACTTCTTAAGCGTCGTAAAAAAAGCACACGCCGCGCTCTCTGAACGGGTTCGTCTCCTTAGCACGAGGCTGAGGATGCGATTCCTGGCCGCTGCGGCGGACGTTTGATAGGATCAGAAAGCAAAGGAGCCCGTTTACTATATGTACCCCTCCTGCACCTAGGGACTATAGGGACATAGGGACTATGTACCTGTTAATCATCGCCAATTACCAAAGCAAGCGAATGATAGCAACGTCGAATCCGCTTCGCCTTTCTATTTTTCAAGATGACAGGGCTGAAATCCACAGCGTTTCTGTGTAACAGTGATACCATTATCCAACAAGAAAGAAATCACAGCAGGAGTAACCTGCGCAGTGCGTGGGATCGGGAACACAAACGTACAACGAACGATGTGACTTTTCAGCACCAGTCTCGGACAGAAAACTTATAAACTTACAACCACATAATGCTACCTTAGAAATTGACATCAAGCCTTTTCTCTGCTTACTCAATACGCATATGTGGAGGCGGCTGATTCTATATACGACTGGGACCCGAAACGATGAACCGCACGGAAACACACTGCACTATATATTCATGCACAAATACCACTACGTTGGCATGTTGGTGCCGCGGCTTTACTGGCTGCAGGCACAAGCTGCTAGGAAATTCAAAAATTTTCGCGGAACCCACGACCCGACAAATTTAGACACCGACTGTACGTTATGTTACTTGTATTATATGGCACATAAATTGACCTTACTGCGGCTTTTCAATCGTGCCCCCGCGATTTTTAATCGGCAATGGGTACGTCCGTGGTTGTCTCTAAAAAGCAAACTCTCAGCGTCCAGTGCAACGCCTAAAGGGAGCGCTGGAAATATGAAACGTTTTTACAACAATACGTTTTTTCTCACTCCGGGTAATGGTTTCTATATCGGCTATTATTCACCCGTCATTCCATACGCCAGCAGTGAGGACCCTTATATACATATAGATGTCGTGCTACGCCGTGCAAATGGACGCAGAGCGAACAAACGACTGCGATAGTACACACCGATGGACGCATGCGGGTTCCAGTGGCGAAACGACGGCGCGAATTATGCAAATTTGTATACAGCTCTCACGCTATACCTCCTGCTTTCCGAAATTGGCCTCCAGTTTATCTCTACCTCCACGCTTGATCTTAAATCGCCTATTTCCGACTCGCATTGGCGCCCGTCGCATTCGGATGCCGCAGCTGGAGAGAACAAAACGCGAAAAGATAAGAAATAAAGAAAATCTTGCATAATTCGAAGAAGAAAGCTGTCCGCATCATGCTTAGAATCCGTATACCACATTTAAGGCTACCGACCTTATGCTTTCCAAGTCCCGCAGTAGCCAACGACTGTGCTGTTTCCAGGCGCGAAACACCGTATATAGTTTGCTATTACTTGCCCGGACGCATGCGAACAAAAAAAAAAAAAAAAGGAAAAGGAAAATAAAAGAAGGAGAAATGAATATTCGAGGCACCGAGAAATCCGTCTTGCCGCTTTCAGCTAAGGCGGGTTTGCATACGCAAAAGAGGGAGACGCATAAGCGCAGCGCGGCCGCATCGCGTATGCGAGCAACGTCAACGCCGAGCCGCCGACGCCCCGGGGCTCGCCCGCGCGACCCGGGGGCCTCCCCCCGGGGCGCGCACAGGTGTTACGGAAAGACGGAGCGGCGCCCGCTCTCGAGGTCTGCTGCTCGACCGAAAATAGCGCAGCAGCCGCGCCGGGAGGATGAGAGCGCGCGCTCGCGCGCAGCCGCTGCGCGCGCCTCAAGAGGGAGAGCGCCGCGAACAACGAAGCCGCGCGCGGCCGTTGTCATTTTGCAACACGTGCGCTCGCTGCTTCTTCGGAGGCGGCGGCGGCGCGAGGTGGCAATAATGCCGGATGACCGGAGGTGCCGAGCTTTCCTAACACCGCAGTTTGCACTCGTCAGAGGAAACTCTGCCTCCGATCACGCTTCTTCGGAGGCGCCTGTTTTCAACACGCGCGGCGGCGGCGCTGCTTTCAGTCACCGCCAACCGCCAAGGTGGCTTGCGTTATAATATACTATATACGACGCTCACACACATCACTTGGAGGTCTTATATATATATATATAATACGGGATAATACACGGGATAACGACGCAATAAGACTCCGCATGGTCGTGCCGCATGCTTGGACCACTTGAACCATACGCTATATGGAACAAACAGATCTATAACACAGCATTTAGTATACTGCCTCGGGCGCTCGCACAGTCTGCAGCTTGTCGTTCGACCACTCGAAAAGTTTGATTCACACTGTATGGTATGCGGTTATTATTAACCAAACTATTTTATTTGTAGGCGGAAACCTTGCCCAGCAAACAAGGCAGTTGCCCAGTGTATCTACACATAACAACTTGAACGCTTGTCAAAGTAAACAGTACGACTTGGTGCCACAATAAAGGTGACAACGGCCTCTTTAAAGGCATGATTTAAATAAATTTAAATAAAGAATCCCAATGCTATTTAACTGTCGTGGTACTGCCGAAATAAATATGATGCTTGTTCTCACTGCTCACTCCGGTAAATGCTCTATGGATTTCCCTCTGTGGTGTCCGGCAGTTTTATCGTCAGGTCGTACAGACCTTTTCATCGGGCGATGAGGAAAGGGCGCGCGACGAGCCTTTCCTCCTGAGCCTTTCCTCCTCTCTGGCTTGTGCGAGCCGGGGCGGCTTGAATATGTTGCCGGTCGCGCGCTGCGGAACGATTCGGAGGTGTTTTAGCTAGTTCTGAGTGCAATTTACGGGATGTCAGTTCTTACGAGGTCGTCGAACAACCACTGTGTAGCCTTTAGGCGTAGCAGTATACTACAGTATCTGAAAATTTCTCTTGGATGTGCAAAAATGCGACGCGCATCATCAGCCGCAGTGTGTGTATGTGTTGTGAACTATGTTGGATGTATCGGTTTTAACTCGACGAAAAGTTGTTGTAAAACGTTTTCATCATCCACCGGCATCGTTATCACGCATTTTAAGTCTAGTAGACTTCAAATCACTATGTCTACGTTAGCCTCCTGCAAGAGGCCGAAGGCTTTGCTCAACACAGCGATCACTGCGGTTGGCAAACAAACATGGTACTCACAATTGCTTCGTGCTTAGATCGGCATTACATTTTTTGCCCTGTAAGGCACAATATACAAAGGGGATCGCATAAAGAGAATCCAACATCTATATGTAAGGACACAATTTCCGTAAGATGGGTGAATGCGTCGTAAATGACTGAACTTAGGAGACTATAAAAAAAAAAGTTCATATGTCCTTCTTTTGCGGCAAAATAAAACAGAACACGGGATAACGACGCAATAAGACTCCGCATGGTCGTGCCGCATGCTTGGACCACTTGAACCATACGCTATATAGAACAAACAGATCTATAACACAGCATTTAGTATACTGCCTCGGGCGCTCGCACAGTCTGCAGCTGGTCGTTCGACCACTCGAAAAGTGTGATTCACACTGTATGGTATGCGGTTATTATTAACCAAACTATTTTATTTGTAGGCGGAAACCTTGCCCAGCAAACAAGGCAGTTGCCCAGTGTATCTACACATAACAACTTGAACGCTTGTCAAAGTAAACAGTACGACTTATTCTCCAGCAGAACGGTACCCACGCTGTTAGGATCATAAAATGTTTCCTAACTACTCGTTGCAGCTAAACCAGAGCTTAGAATTACAGTGCTTAGAATGCTGCAGTAAGGTAACATTCGTGAAACGAATATTCAGAAATACCTAACTGATATCCGAGGCTGATTGTAAGCTCAAGCAAACGCGCACACCTCGCGCTGGGTGCGCCGTCCGCCCTAGCACCAGCAGTTACTCCAGCCGCTTAATTACTTAAGTCTTAAATTCCTTCACTACGCCTCACAGGACCATTCCCCACGTAGAAGACGCCATTTCATGCTAAATCGACCGCGCGAGTGCGAAAAATTCCACGGGAAACTGCCGCCAAAGCATACAACACGGGCGTTCGCCCAAGCCAGCTGGCCAACTGCCCATAGATGGCGCCACTGCCTACGCAATGGCGGCGCCCATGAAAAAACAGTCTATAATGCGTAGGCGCGCAAAGCGAATAGAAGGCGTGCGGCGCAACCTGCCCGCGGCTTGTCTCGACCATACAGCCACGCACCGACGATCATGTGGCAATAAACGTCGCTCGCCCCTGGAAACTTGTCTGCTCCTTCGCATGAACCACGCAATACAACACACTCCACAACAAATTCACGTGTAACAAATCCACGATTAGGGAAAATTAGTTGTGCACGTGCCTGTTCGGATATATCGAAAAATTGGATACATCCAGCGAAAACGTTCATTCCGCTATAGCCGCTTTGTCGCCGTTTTGACGGTAGTCCGCGTGTTTTAAGCGGCTACCACTTGCACGCGATATTCAAGCGACAAGCGACGCGACAGGCAGACCCTGTCGCGCTGTCACGTCGCGGTGTGGAGCAACCATATGGACGCGACATCGCGAAACGAAGTAGCGACAAATTTACATTGTTGTCCGAATAAATGCAATCGTGCGCCCGTATTCTTCGAAAACTGTGCTGTCGTTAATTACACTGCAATAGATCATTTATTAGATGAGAAAATGAAGTTCAAAGTTAATCTTTTTGAATTTCGCGCGGAAACCTGAACGTCAGCACTTCAGTGTGACGTCACGACTTCTAAAGTAATTTTTCGTATTTGGGCCACGTTGACTCAGTAAAAGTTTGTGAAGCTGGCCATATTCAGCCTTGGGCTCTTTTAGAAAGAACTCAATGTAGTTAATATTTACCGCTAAAGAATTAACTGAGGCCTAGAAGACGCTGTCAAAATCCATGACATGACGGTGAGCTGGTGCGGGAACATCAAGGTGGCGTCGCCACTCGCCTCTGTGTTTTCGTTTCTTTCTGGCTTACCAAGCGGCTTCTCGCGGTAAGAGTGATGTTTTCGGTATTGTTGAAAGGTAATCTACCGATACAGAAGAAATAACTTTTCCCTTTAGTTTCCCTTTAAGCTACAGTTTCCCTTTAAGCCATAGCGTTATCGGGACCCGTTCGCATCGCATTTTTCTTTGAGTCGGTTTCACTGTAACGCAGAACGTGGAAAAGACAGCTTACAAAGACCAAGGTTACACCAATCCCCTTAAAGTCGGCTTCACTTTTAAACAGAAATGCATTGCTGGGAAGACGTTTTTTCCAGGGGCAATATAAGTCGTCTTATATTAAAATGTGAAGGCCCTAGGACCTTTTTAATATTTTATTAATTGCTTGCTATTGCCCCGACGCGCGCGCGTGTCCAAAACGCATTAGGCAGGCCAAGTCCCAATTTGACCTGCCATAGGGTGAGGCACCCTAGACCTGCCAAGGATGCGAGCGCCATCTGGATAAGATTTTCGCAAGTAGCATATACCCGAGCGCGCCGCTGTTGTATGGTAGAAACAAGGAGGTTGTTGTTGTTGTTTTTTTTTTCTTTTTTTTTAACCTCCTTGGGTAGAAATGCTGGCAAAGGGGTTTGTGTTTGAGTTTTCTCGTACCAGAAATATGTTTTCTCGTGCATTCAAATAACAGTCCGACGCCACCATGTCTGTAGGTTGTGGTTAAGTTGTACTTTACCATTTTCCTGTCGAATTTCACTATGATAAATTCAATTTTTGTTCACTAACATCTTGCACCACGCGGAGGGCCTGCGCGGTCGGGGTGGTTCGAAATGATTTTCTCCTGCACTAACACCTTGCGCAACGCGGAGGGCCTGCGCGGTCGAGGTGGTTCGGGATGATTTTTTCCGCCACAGCCGCCGACATCCACGCCGACGCCGGATCCGTTGAATGCAGCCAGCGTGAAATGGCGTGGCGCCATCTGGTGAGCAAAACTCAAAACACTTTCGCGGCTCTCGGATGGCGTCTCAGGCCTGGCTGGCTGGCCAAATTCTGGCTGGCAAAAAAAAAAAAAAAAAAAAAAAAAACGGCGACGCGACAATAAGCGCCGTCGCTCGAAAATCGCGTGCATGTGGTTGGGTCTTTACAGTGACGTTTATGTGGCGTAAGTGGTAGCGAGAAAGACAGAGCGATTGACTGACAGCGAAGAGGAAAGCCTGCTGACCGCACTGGAACTATCTAGCGCACGGCAGACGCTCGACCATCGTTAAGCATCGTGGGGAAGAGAGTCGTCCCAACAGGGGTGGTGCAAAACAATTAATAACATGCTGATTATCTAGCAATGTCGCTGCTCGGCGAGGGGCCCTTCTTCGCAGTTAGGGCTAGCGCAATCGGGGAAAAAGATCATTGTCCAAAGTGTAGATCGCAACATTCGTAACCACCCATCGTCGCGGAATAACCGCATGTGGCACCATCATCTCTAATCACATGTAAATAACTTTTTTTTTCTCTCAGAGACATTAACTGGGCGGGAGAGTAGCGATCGATGTGCACCTTGTAGAGGCAATAGTTTCCCTACAACACCGCCCCCTCCGCCTCCCCGCTCCTCAGAACGAAACGATGAATACGATGTGAACACCAGCACTGACGTCTCCGTCGGGCATGTTTTGCATACGATGGCGAGAGCGCCTAACCACATGGAAATAGCTCACGCGTATTTCGCACTCGTGAAAAAAAAAAAAAAAAAGAGAGAGAGAGAGAGAGAGAGAGAGAAAGCAAAGGCGCCTTTTTAAATCTTGACAAAAGTGAGACCGACAGCGCAAAGCTTCGACTACCGTCGGTCCGATCGCATGAGCCGGTCGTTACGTTTCAGGGACTGAGCATGGCCTTCGCTGAGGCATCCGCGTCACACTTGTCTACCGTAACTCCAGGACCGCCACCCTTCAACGTGTCGCGTGCTCATGTCAGAGTGGACCGATGGAGGAACGATTACACGGCCGTCCGAGTGAACGACGACAATCCATCACGAAGAAGTTGGCACGCTTTCTGCGCACGCGGCTTCGGAGGTGTTACGCGTACTTCGTGACCCGCTATAGATATGAAACCCCTTTTTCTTGCTCCCTCGCTTCCGCCCCCCCCCCCCCCCCCCCAGCTCACAAATGGATTCTGGGAAGTCGCGCTGTGCAGCGGCGGACCGCGAAGCGTGCAAAGCTGCAATGCGCGCACGGTCGGCCGAGGAAGCGTGCAAACACAGCCCGACGCCTGAAATGGCTCTCCTGAGCTGGCATTCGAGTTCGTATGATGGATAAACCCTGCATATGTAGGAGTAGCCCAAGCAGTGATGTTCGACTCGTTCGAATGCTAATCTATATATGAATACCTCAGCAATGCCCTCTGGCTTAGTGAGACTCGATGTTCCCGTTGAACCTGCTTGAACGCTTCGACTTCCCGTACAATATATTTCAAGTAGCCTCGAACAACCTTCCCAATCGGTAGAAGACCCAGGAGTGCTCCCGGTGTTACGGAAGTGTAGCGGCGGCACAAGCGCTGATCGCCGACAACGTCGTAGATTTAGAGGGCCGCGCCTACAAAAACGACACCAGAGCCACGTCTGATGATTTGAAATCGGCATGCCACTGGCAATTCATTCTCATAAGTAACGCCCTAGTTCAACCCATGCATGCGACTGCATCGCCAGGTGGCACGCTGGACCCGCTTAATATGAGGCTAGGTGACTGTCGCCGCCCAGTCTTAAAGGGGATGCCAATAAATAATCATATATACGTATATAGGCGCCTAGATGCTAAGACGCGATTCCGAAAGTGCCCTCAATTTGGCAAGCTGGTCGCGTGAGCTTGACAAGTATTACGTGATGACACAGTGTGGGGCTTACTGTATACAACGCCGGCAAGCGTAGTAGCCTCCACAGTGGTCACGTGAAACGTCTCCAGTGTGGCTGACAGAGCGCTGGACAAACGTCGACTGCTGTTCGGAACTGTCCCAACTGCCAAATGCTTCTGGCGGCCTCAGATAGCGCAAACGCATTCGCTCGAACAGAGCACGTGCTTAGCGTGTTCTCGCGTACGGTCGTGGGCGAGTCACTGCCGACAGTGTCATATCTCATCGCAGACACTGGAACGGAGACTCGGAAACTTCGCTGTGTACATGTATACCACGGCGTCCGTCGGAAAGCGTCACAGATCTCTTCCAGGAATTATCCGCCCCCTTCCCCCCCCCCCCCCCTCGCCGCAGCAGCCGGATGCAGACCTTCAACGAATGAAGTAAGGTGCCACCGCGAACGCTGAAAACCAGGCACCTAAAGGACACCTATAACGGTAGACGTCATTGGAGAATAATAGTCGACACCAGGACTATGAATAACGCGCGAACGCTGAAAACCACGCACCTTAAGGACACTTATAACGGTAGGCGTCATTGGAGAATAATAGCCGACGCCAGGACTATGAATAACGCGCGAACGCTGAAAACCAGGCGCCATAAGGACACCTATAACGGTAGATGTCATTGGAGAATAATAGTCGACGCCAGGACCATGAATAACGCGCGAACGCTGAAAACCAGGCACCTAAAGGACACCTATACCGGTAGACGTCATTGCAGAATAGTCGACGCCAGGACTATGAATAACGCGCGAACGCTGAAAACCAGGCACCTTAAGGACACTTATAACGGTAGACGTCATTGGAGAATAATAGTCGACGCCAGGACTATGAATAAGGCGCGAACGCTGAAAACCAGGCACCTAAAGGACACCTATAACGGTAGACGTCATTGGAGAAGAATAGTCGACGCCAGGACTATGAATAACGCGCCAACGCTGAAAACCAGGCACCTTAAGGACACTTATAACGGTAGACGTCATTGGAGAATAATAGTCGACGCCAGGACTATGAATAACGCGCGAACGCTGAAAACCAGGCACCTTACGGACACCTATAACGGTAGTTTTTCATATATATATATATATATATATATATATATATATATATATATCGTCAACGTGAATAAATACCGCCTGTTTCATTGTGAACCCACGGACAGAATAAGAATATTATACTGAAGACGTATTTCGGCAATGACGTCAATGACGCAATATGTGCGAACTAAGATTCTGAAGACTTAAAATAAAAATAAAGAAAGTGGACAAATTGCCGCTGCTCTAAACTATATAGTGGCACAGCTTGTTCTACTAAGCAAGCCAGTATCTTTAGAGGCTCGTATTAAGCGCCTTACAAGCGTAGAAGGCTCGTATGAACAGATATAATACGGAGTTTTCAGCGAACACTTTCAACAATTTTTAAAGGTTGCCTGTGGCAGATCGCACAATTCTAGTTCATGAGCTGGTCTACTCCAAGGGGCGAGCATTACTTGCACAAAAAACTCAAGTACGTAATCGACTAATTAACAAAAATTAACTAATTAGGTTATAACTAATTAGCTTATGGCCCATATTGCAATTTACAAATTGCAGCCGGGAAATTCGCAAGGCGGAACAACTTGGAACGAATTCTTAAGATGACACCAGTTTCGAGATATTAACTCCCGAACTTTGCGGAGAAATGCATTGGCGTCCCAGTTATTTTTTAAATAAAACGTTGTTTTATGCATTGAAGCACAAGAGTAACGGAACGCCAATGCATTTCTCCGCAAAGTTAGAAAAATAATATCTCGAAACTGGTGTCATCCTCAGAATTCGTTCCAAGTGGATCCAACTAGCGAACTCCACGGCTAGAATTTGTAAATTGCAATAAGGTAATGAGTTATAACTTAATTAGTTATAACTTAATTAGTGAATTTTTGTTAATTAGTCGACTATGTACGTGAATTTTTTGTGCACTGAGTAATACCCGCCTCTTCGAGTAGACCAGCTCATTAACTATAGAATTGCGCTATTTGCCACAGGCAAGCTTTAAAAATTGTTGAAAGTGTTCGCTGAAACATTCGGTATATGTATACACAGTGCCATTCTATCTCGATGCGAGTTATACTCTTGAGAAGGTATCGAAGAGACCGCGGTCGCTGCTCGGACTGTGAACCACCTTACTTTCGTGATACTTGCATTGCGTTATCTATACTTGAAAACAAACTCCTGCCTCAATCGACCGCAGGGTTTCCTATAACCGCTTATGTCGAAGATGCATTTTAAGGGCAACCCAAATCAAGCAGATGCGTTCACAACCACTGCACGTTTTCGGTGCACAAAGCAGCCTGCTTAAAATTCCACGATTACCTTATAGCTGTAACCTAAGCTGAGTCATCCATCTGCGAATCTTGCCCAGATCTTCCTCAACGGTTTTTAGGCGAACGAGTGCGCAACCATGGAGAACGCTTCCTGCCAGGTAACGAAACTATTGATTGATTGATTTTAACGTCCGAAGGAGCCACAGAAACTATAAGACTAATTTAGATCGAATGGAGTTCTTTACCGTGCACACCCAAATCGCGGTACACGAGCGAGCGTTCTTGCATTCGGCGTCCGCCATCGTAATGTGGCCGCCATGACCGGGGATCGAAACCGCTACCTTGCGCTAAGCAGCGAAACGCCACAGCTACTAAGCCACGGCGGCTGCTGGAACAAAACAATCACCCAGACCTGCCAGCTGTATCAATGCGCACGTTAAAATGCGCACCATTGTCTGCTTGCGCAAAAGAAAAAACGTATTCTACGTGCCGAGTGCATTGCCAGTAGAAGCGTAATTGTTTTTGAGTTACACTTCCTGGGGCGGTATTCTGTAAGAGTCTACCTAGTGGACTGTCCATTTCGGCTGTCGCTGATTGGCTGCTGCTTGACGTGCAAGAAGGAGACTGGCTGGCACCTTCCTGCACATCAAGGAGCAGCCAATCAGCGACAGCCGAAATGGACAGTCCACTAGGTAGACTCTTACAGAATACCGCCCCTGGTGACTCTCGCCTCCCACTTGCACGGGTTTCTTTGTCGCGGCTTTTAGTATGATTTTTTCTTCGTCCGGCAGATATCTCGAAAAAAAAAAAGGAAGTGAAAATTAAAACGTATGACTGATACATACATAGCAGTGCGGACCAATGATTATTAGCGGAGACGCAAAACCTACGATCGTTGTCCAACGCGATTTATTGTTTCCCGCGGCAGTGCGTGTATGGTTTGATTTCACCGCAGGTTGGATGTCGGGCGGAGCTGCAGGGTGGCTTTGACAGCAGCGTCGACACCTCAGAGCAAAGTGGGTCCACGCTCGCATCACTGTACCTTCCCATCCTTTATTCATGTCTTCCTTTGTCATTATTTTCTCGCTTCGCCGTTGTTCCACCAATTACCCGCCATTCGATCATATCTTCACGGTTCTAGGTTCTACTTTTACATTTATCGTCAATTTAGTATTAATTCTTTTTATATCCATGTAGTATATGGTGACGGGGGCTCCCAATCGGCAACACAGCAGGGTGTGAACTAGAGCGAGTTGGTAATTCACAGAAAACTTGCAAAAGCGCGCTGCCAACAGAACACCCAACTTTTTTGTGCCACTTCATCTGAAGGAATGTGCGACTGCAGCCAACCTTATTGCATGGAGGTTTATGGCATGCTCCACGGAGAAATGCGGAAGCGACGCAAGGTACAGAGCTGCACATCGTCAAATGTCGCTATCGCCCCCCTTGGCGTCAAAGTTCTTCGTTCGTTTACCAGCTCCCCTTCCTTGCTGCTTTCGTTGACATTCGCGTGCTTTCCGTCCAAGATGGCTTTGAAGACGTCGTCGGTCGCAAGTTACGATTGCCTATTCACGTCGTTATCAACTGTGACGTAAGAGGGCACGCTTATAGTGGCATGTGCGGAGGGCAGTGGTGGCACCGCTATATATATACGTGGCGTTCGTTGTAGAGCAACAAATGAGCCGTCGAGGACGCCTAAATTCCTTCATTGTACAGGCAAATTCGTTGTAGTGGCCAATTTCTTCTAGAGGCGTTCACTATACGCATGAAAGATAGGAATTCTGCCGGGACATAGCCAATGCTTCGCTATACCGGTCATTTCGTTGTATAGGGGCGTTCGTTGTAAAGGCGTTCGAATGTACTTGTTTCTTTGCCTCTGTCCCATACATAGCGAGCTTTTGCAAGTTTAATACGGGTAACACAGCTATCATGCACGTGCGTACAATGTACGGTAACGGCAACCTATTAAATGGCCGAAAAAAAATAACATTTCAGTACACACACAAAAAGTCCTTCCCGATCGACGTCTTCGGCGCTAACAACAGACCGCCTTCGTATTCACTCTGTTATGGAAGCGGCTCGTTACAATATTATTCTGTTAGCTAAGTGGGCGAGGCACGCGCCTATCCTAAAAATTCGTTTACGTACAACGGTGCTTTTTTCCTATCCTGCTGATCCTAATCCGCCACCACCGCGAACTATTTACGTCGCACGTTCGAAGACCCAAAATGTGGCCGGGCGACTCAAGAAAGGCGGCAGACGAGCCAATCGCTGCACACTCAGGGCAATCTACGAAGCGCGTGCTTTCGAAAGTGCCTGCCCGCGATTTTTTTTTCTCTTCCCGGCGGGTGGCACCTGCTGAGACACGCTGCTTGGCAGCAGTTCCTGGCGACTCTCTCCGGACCCTGCCAGTGGGTGTGCGTGTCGACACTGGGGCGGCGGTGGTGGTTCGGGGCTGGATGGGGGTGGAAGACGCCCAATGAAGAGTGACTGACGGGCGTCTAGCCGGGCGCGACGCACGCGGTCCTCTTGCGTCGTTTTCGGCCAGGGTCATATTGATGTATGGGGCGCGTTTCGCCCGCGGCAGCCGCCGAGGGGGTGGTCTGCGTCGCGCCAGACACAACAAGCAATCCGGACGCCGCCTCTGGGCTGGCGCGCCTGTGCTTCGAAGCAGACCCCTTAATGCGTCGTTGCTGCAGCCGGATTCTTGGCCTGTCCCGGAACAAAAAAGAAAAGGATCCGTGATCTACGCTCGCTGCACACAAGTAGGCTTCTTTTCTTTCCTTCACAACCCCCCCCCCCCTCTTTTTTTTTTTTTTTTTTCGTCCACAAAGAAAGTAAACGCCGCCGTTCCAGTCGCTGTGGAGAAGGCAATTGCGCAACTCTACATTTCTCGGCCAAACAAATCCGCAAGACAAGCTGTTGCTCGGAAAAAGACAGAAAAAAAAAATAAGAGACAAGGAAGGAAAGGAAATCCGCATGCGCATGCGCTTGTTTGCGCACCCTTTCTTCCACGCCTTCTTCGCTCGTTTGCATCGACAGTGATGAACAAGGAGGGAGGGCTTTTCGCATATACTGTACCGGCAAAGTCTGCGAATTCAGGGGATTCCGGTTTCGCAAGCACAGAAGAACCAACTCTAACTGTTACGCACTATTGCGAGGAGGTTGAACAACTTATGGCAGCCGCACAGGGTATACCTTTATCGAAACATAGAGTCCAAGAACGGCCTCTGAGGCGCAGTAACGACCCGATTCGTACAACAAATGTCGACTATCGGCCGCTGAGCCATTGCGTGGGGTACAAGATAGATGAAACATTTCAACAAGCCCACTGATGCCGGACTTAAACACGAAAAGGGACAAACATCGCTGCCTTCTTTGGTTGCAACGTCAGAAACAATGTATTTTCCAATGTTTAGCAATTAAGGTGAACTGGTTCGCTGCCTTGCCCAGGCGGTGCACGCGTAGAACAACAAGGAAATAAACAGCTATAAGCAAAAAGAACGACGAAGGAGAGCCTACAAGTGGGCTCCTTCGTCATTCTTGTGCATTAAACGGGGGCTGGGTCAGAAACGGAACTATTGGCCGTGGAGCGAGTACTGTGACACACTGACATTTCAAATGATTTCGAACCGACAGTCTTTCGACTCAACGGCATGGCCCATACAGCAAGCCTTGTACTGTGTTATAACCACTTCAAAGGCTATAGGCCAAAAATCTGTGACCTTTCAAACACGCGCAAATGCACCAACATGTCACACTATATATCCACGGCTGCCACGCTTATACATCTACCCGATCTTCTTTGTCGGGACGAAATCCAGTCGTGGGATTCCTGTAAACGGTAGCGGGTCGAGCCGAGCAAGCACCGAGACGAGTTTGGGTCATTCCGCCTGCAAGAGATGTGTTGACTCGCTCAATCCGCTTGGCAAGGTGCATGTATACAAACGCGTTGGGCTGGATCAGCTCGACTTTTGACTCGACCAGATGACGTTGAGTTCATGTAAACCAGGCTGTATACGGTCCGCAAAAGGTTGCGCGTTAGCGAAGAAGTTGTCTCCGTCTCTCATTCGCCGGAGCGTGTGTAGAAGACAACCGACAGCAGCTAGAAGAAACACGGACGCTTTGAGGTGATTTTTTTTTTTTCGAGCAGGCAGTTTACAGGCATCTCGCGGGACTCCTGGAATATGGGCAGGCCAAACACAGAAGGTGCATAATGCAACGGGGGACGTAGGGAATGTGCGTGTAACGACGGGGCAGCATGTTCGGAAAGAGTGCCGGTGAGGTGCAGACATGGTTCATGCGGGGGCGATCGGTGCAGGGCGGGGCCACGTAAGGGGCTGCACTATATATATATATATATATATATATATATATATATATATATATATATATATATATATATATATATATATGCGCAATCGCAATTGGGACGCTCGCAGTGAAGCCACTGCGGGTGCATGGTTTGTGCACGGTGCCACGGCGTCCTGGGCTAAGCGCGTATTAACCAAGGCGCAACCGCACCTGCGTCGCCCTTCTTCTCTTGCTGATGCAGCGGTTTCGTGAACCACGTCTGCACCAGGCCTGCGAGGAAAAAAGAGACAGAGAGAAGAAAGGCAAGGTATAGTCAGAGCACGGTTCCCAGGTATCTGGCAAGCAGAAAGAGTTCACAGTCCGCATTATTATCACAATGTACGAGTTCATTAATCGCGTTCAGAAGGGTTTGTTTTGTTTTAGGAAGCTGGTTGCCGGTCAGGGAGCTGTATAGGGTTGGAACGTTTGTTCGGTAAGAAAGAATTGTTGGTATACAGAAGCTTTGCCATCATGCATACGGCAAAGTGCGTGGTCTGCAACACACGTTGGTTTGGAAGCGTCCATTCCGGTGAACAATGTTCCAGCCCACAGAAGCCGCAACGCCTTTTGAACCTTTCAGCTCCACCTCCTGGATCCGGTGTACTATACTTCTAACGCGAACTGACTAACCGCCCACACGAGGTGCCGTCAACAGTCCACTTCTGCTTCGTTTTAGATTAGTGCAGCTTTCGCCCATCATATATAATATTTACACAAGGGTTTCTTTCGGCGATAGGCAGAAACGCGTCGTCGGCATGACGGTATACGGCCTCTTCAATGCGCGAATTTCAGCAAGCGGGTAGCTGAGTATACAAGTGCAATAGCAATATAGATATAGTGTCTCTAACTTCGTGCTTAGACTGACGTTGTGACAGGTGTGCAGTCATAAAAACCATTAGCAATAACGCTTGAGTGCATGCGTATTTTTTACTAGCAGTCAGTAAAATTAAGCTATAGTATAACCGTAATACGAAATCGCACGCCCGGCGATATATAATGCCCGCGGTTATGACGACGCGGCTAATACCCCTGTCACACGGGCACCCGCGAACTCCGTTGAGCATGGACCTCCTTAATGGTGATTTACGACAAGGGAGTTGCGGCCGCGTCACACGGCACAGTACGAGCTTTCCACGGGAGCCGCATGGGACCCAAAACGGCGCTTCTGCGCTTATCTCTCCGCGTGCAAAATTTCACATATGTAGTCGCCCTTAGAGCAATCTATATACGTGACACCGCGAGCACCCCCTTCGAGATAAAGACGACAGAGTTCAAAGGAGCCCGCGGGCGCCCAAGTGATAGGGGCATAAAAATATCAGAGGCTCAATACCCTTCACAAAGGCCACGTGAGAGAGAGTAGCTACATAAGTCGTGAGGTCTGGGCCGGTATTTTGTAGCGATGCCTTATGACTTATTCTATACTAGTCTTATCATCCACCGCTGATTCCGTTGATAACGCGAGCGGACCGTCACTCTGACCACTGACAAAGCGCGATAAGCACGAAAAGGCATTATATAGCACCGGAAAGGCATCGCTACAAAATCCCGGCCCTGTAGGCGCTAGTCACTGCCGCGGCAAACGTCAGCCATCGAATTCGCATATAATTTCCGACAGTTGGGACCACAGGATGAGCACACCACGGCTTCAGTGAAAGAGACACATAAAGTTCCAGTCACTATATATAGACACAGCGAGACCAGCGCCCAACAGCGGTCGTATAGGGAAAGTCCTACGAATGCTGTGACAGTGACGACTCCTTTTGAGCAGACACAGCCGTAATATTAAGCTAGTCCAATATACGACAGCGACATAACCACCGCAGATGGCGAGCTTAGCCGCACTTTTCGACATGCCATAGGCTGTTCTTTCTATTGACACTTTCTATGCGCGTGGTTGGCTGATCATCTTTGGGAAATTTCCCCGGTGATCGGTTAAAGTGCCCAGATGGTCGCAGAGTAAAAACTGCGTGAATTAAATAGTTCAAGAATGCTACACCTTAAAAGTGACTACTGTTACTTCGCTATTTCAAGACAGAAATCCGTAATCGCCACGGGAATGCGACAGTCATATGAAATGAGTTTCGCTCTAAATACTCAGCCCCGTTTTGTATCACGCCAGGGGTGAGGATTTGTTTGAGAAGCCGCATGCAGGTTCTGTTCTGCACTCCAGCTTCGTCTTGCTCGAGAAATTCAGTTCGCGCCTTCCGCCGTTTTCGTGACGTTTGTGAGCAAATATGACACAACCCCGTGCGTTCCTGCCTCGTCTCAACATCCAATGATTAACTCATACAAAGACGAGCGCGTGCACGCGCGTGCGCACAGGGTTGTTCGGCTCAGACGTAACGGAGCTCAGCTAAAGTGACCCAACAACGCGATTGCTGAATAACGAAGGTCCAGGGCAGTCACACTCGTTTGAAGCACGTGTGCTTCGGCTCAGCTATTCTCGCCTGACGCATCAACATGTTGACAGGCACGAGATATAGGACCAGCCGACATGCATCGTACGTATAAAGCATTCGAATGAAGCAAATAACCGCCACAAAACAGTGCGGTCGGCGAAGCGCACAGACGAGAAAAGCGTCGTCACAGACTGAGTGCGATAAACGATAGTCTGTTTATGCAGTGCAGACCCAATAGGCAAACAGTACAATGCACCTTGGTCTGTGTTCCAGGCATTTAATTATCGCACATGCTTATATTATTACGAGCTGTGTACTGCAGCCGATCGGCGGGCCACAGCGTCGACATCTGCTCGTAACCAAGGCCTTGGGGGTATCCTCAGTGGCGCTTAATCGGCAGCCTGAGCGACGACCGTCGTGTTCGCGACGTATGAGGTCGACGGGTTGTATACTTCTACCGCTCGCAAGAGCTTTTCAACTTGCTGCGACACCACTCTGCCCTTTTTAGTTTCGTCTGATTTAAAATTAATATGCGCTGCTAATCGAACCAACTGTCTTCTCTCACCGGGCCAACAGTCTTCTCTACTTCGCTTTCAGTTGTGGAAGAGGCCCAATGCGGTAGCCATTTATGGCTGTTGATTTCAGCAAGTTAAGGACAGCACAAAGAGCAATGGAACGAAAAATGTTAGGCGTTACGTTAAGAGACAGGAATGGATCAGGGAGCAAACGGGGATAACCGATATTCTAGTTGACATTAAGAAAAAAAAAATGGAACTGGGCAGTTCATGTAATGCGTAGGGTAGATAACCGGTGAACCATTAGAGTTACAGAATGGATACCAAGAGAAGGGAAGCGCAGTCTGGGACGGCAGAAAACTAGGTGGGGTGATGAAATTTGAAAATTTGCAGGTAGAAATTGTAATCAGCTAGCGCAAGACAGGGGTAACCAGGAGATCGCAGGGAGAGGTCTTCGTCCTGCATTAGACATAAAAATAGGCTGCTGCTGCTGATGATGATTATTATTTCAGAAAACAGCCAGCATAGCGTCGATGATATCTTGCAGAGGCAGGCGCATCGTGGCCGCTCTAGAAGGGCAGCGAGTGTGGTTTATATCAGGCCGCGTAGCGATTTTCTTATTCAGTCGCTGCAGTCGTGGAGAGCCGTGACGCCGATACAGCTGCTTGTCTTTTCCCTTTCTTTTTTTTTTTGTCTTCAAGTGTCCTCCTTTCTATGTCACTAGTGGGCTCCCATCCGATTCAAGTAGGAATCTTACGAACCAAGCCTAACATCGAGCACAGCGACCGCAGGAACAGAGAAAGAAGAAGCAAGAACAATAACACCACTTGGCTATTGCCATGCATATCAATTAGCCTCGTCAATTGGTATGGCAATAGCCGTCAAAATTAGCCTCAATTAGCCTCGTCAAAACAAGCGTGTTTCATATAGGCGCGAGATAGCCGTAACCAGAAAGGGTTGTGCCGGCGGCCAGAGGCATCACAGTTCACTTACCAAGTGAACTGTTGCAGCACCGGTACACTCATGAATGTGGTGGATAATTTCGGGGTTAGTGTATACACTGTATATAACTGCGCAATCAATTCTTGTCATTCACGCATTTTTATTTACCAGCTTTAATTAGGTCGCACTGCGAGGCTACAGAGCGTGCGCGCACGCAAGTCCTTACGCGTGTGAAACGAAGATAGAAAAGAGTGAGACAGGGCAATGACACGCGTATTAAAAATAGGTGTGCGTTCAAAAAGCGGCTATACTATACGCACAATGTTTGCGGCGCTACGTGATCTTGCTCAATCATTAGCCAGTAATTACCTGCGCGCTATTACTGCTGTGCTATTCCTCGTAGGCTCATAATGTTGGCGCATGGCTATCATTATTGAGCTTTTCGTTCTCCTTTCTTTAATTCTTTTGTTTTTGTATGTGTGCGTTGTTTTACGCGACAAGGGCTCGGAAGCGGCGGCACCTGCAGGCGCCAACACCCTTAATCACACAGCCGCGTAAATGAAATAAAAAAAAAAAACATAAAGCGACAATATATACAGCCACCGCAGAAATCCTGCCCCTCGCTATAGCAGGCCGCGTATGTATATAGTACCAGCCATCTACGAACTTGGCTCGCATCCCGCCCGCCACGGCAGCTCCATCGTCCACGACCGCCGGCGCAGCGATCTGCTGACGCCGCGAAGGGGAGCACAGATTATCGGGCCTCGCGAAGGGAAGCAAGCGCTTTATGCGTGCTGCCGAACACGGGTCATCGCAGTCATTAGTCGTTCTATTAAAAACCGTCGCACGAGGCCCAAGCGGCGGCCAAGTGCAGTATTAAGTCCGCCCCTTCGGGCGGAGGGTCTTGGGGGGGGAGGTGTGTATTATACGTTTGCCGACAAGCCGAGTTTGGGGGCATCGAAAGCTCAGCTTAACACGCACGTTGAGGTGAAGAAGGCGAAGACGCGAGGGGGAAAGGCGTGTGTGTGTGTGTGTGTGGGTGGGGGGGGGGGGGGGTTCTACAACTCTAACGCAGCAATTTGTCGAACTCCCCCAGTATACGCGCATTACAAGCAGCACGCGCGCGCGTGGTGAAAACAAATGGCGCTGCCGCAGGCGCCGCCAAGCCCACCAGCCCGCGCGAGACAGATGCGAAGCTAATGAGGCCCCGGAGGAAAAGGGGGGGGGGGCGGCGGTGACTAATGGCCGCTGAAGCCGCGCACGCGCCCGGCCGCCGACGACGGGCTGCCGCCGTGCGAGAGTCTCAAGGCGGTGGAACAGTGCGCCCGAGCGTCGCCCGTCGACGAGGCAGGCACTCGCGGCACGACGACGCTTTAGACGACGCGCCACCGCCTTCTAAAAGCGCCCGATTCGTCGCGAAGAAAGCGGCGTTTGTTCCGCGCGGCGAACGACGGTGCGTGTTCGTGCCAAAGTGGCGCCCGGTAAGAGCTCTATATACATGAGCACCCTAACGCAAGCTACGCCACCTCGTGTTTAACTATATATTAAGCGAAGCTTTATAGGCTCACTTGTGTCGGGGTCGGTGTTCATCATTCATCAGCATTGGCTCGAGCGTCGTCGTCTTCTTCCGCAGCTGGCTCGTTGGCGCCCCTCCGGTTGCGCTCGTGCTCGTCACGCGCTCATGCCACTTCTCCCACATTGGTCGTCGTCGCCTTCTTCCTCAGCTGGCTCATCAGTAGCCGCTCGTCATTCCAGCGTAGAATTTCACTTCTCTTCTGCCGTCGTAATGGGGAGGCCGCGTTTACGGAGGTATGAGCCATTGCTTAAGGGGGGTATGAGCCATTCATTGTCTTACCAAACGGACAGATTTAATTTTGAAGCAATTTAATTTACAAGAATCGCAAGCCGCAATGGCGGGCGAATGCTGCTAACCACGTCGCCGAGCAAACTCGAGACATCGAACGCAACCGACAACAGCGACGAGCAGAGAATCGTACAACGCAACGGAAGGAAAATTTGCACGAAAGGGAAGGAAAAGTAGTACGTCAGGTACACACACGACAAGCTTCGCTTACTCCCATTTTCTCGACAGGGGAAGGGCTGGTGAATTTTTCAATCAAATGCAGATATACGGGCGAAACTGACGAAGTGTCCTTCCGAATCAACCCCGGGGGTCTTCCGGGAAAATTAATTTCCGTGCCCACTCTTGCGCAAGTCCGGATCTCGGCAAGCGGTCATGTGCATGGATGCGCCGAGTATATGAGATGAAATGCTCCCGCGAAGCATCGCCCGTGTCGCTGGGGTGTGTGAGAAGTAGAAGAGCGCGCCGTGTACTGGAATGTCCATGACGACGTGTGCGGGTTTCATCTCCGCTATACTGTGTGGCTTCCGCGCCATTTAACCTTTCGACAATGCAGGTCTTCTGCGGCGGCGTCGAGGTGATTCCGTCGAAAGAGTGTACGCACAGAATTTTTCAAGCTCTTTCATTCAACCGATATCCAGCTTAATGTAGAGCATATTCCAGCCTTCCTCTACACTTCAATTTTCCATAAGTCACCAAATCCACATCCACGCCGCTTTATTATTTTGTTTGTAAAAGCCGGCGAGCAAGTGGTGCCGTTGCACAGTAGCCGCTAAATGAAATAAAATGAATGCCGAGAGGGAAAAAAAAAGAAAAAAAAATATCAAGCGATAGACGAACAACGCGTAAAGTGCGATGCTTGGAGATTTGAAGTATCGATTAATGATAACTCTCACTGTCCTCCTACTTCCTTTTAGCAATGCACGCGAGAGGAGAGTCGTTTGAAAGACCACACGCGTAGCGTTCTCAGCCTGTTTCAACGTGTTGGATGAAGAGGAGCGGATGCGGTCATGTAGATCGATCTTATTTCTATGCACGACACACCGGCATTGCATGTGCTATAGCCGGTTGTGCCTCGCTCTTGACGTGCACGCAGTGCCGCAGCCGCGTCGCCTCGCGGACTGGCCTAAGCCACTGGCCTAGCTCACCGACGTCATTCATGCAGTTCGCTGAATCGAGGTGGGTTGCGCGGACGCGATGCGTGAGCTACATGCATAAAGCACGGCCTTCGGGATTGTGGCGGCGTCCTTATATGTGACCGAGAAAACGACCCGATCCCGCGGAAAGGTTCTATTGAGCTCGGACCGCTCAAGTTTTTGGCTCAAGGCAGCTGCTTCCACACAAGAGACCTGTACACAGACGAGCGGATACTTTTGCAATGGTGGGGAACGTTGCCAGCTTCCAAGAAACCCATCATGTCTCACAGCGTGCTCGCACAAATTTAGTTGCCTGGGAGCAGGGACATGGAGAGCGCAGGAGAGATAGGAAAGCGCATCATGCTATACAGTTGGCCACCTAGACAAATAAATGTCTTGCCTCTGTCCAAATCCAGATAAAAGGCACCTTGAGCAGCAGGCGATCGCGACCCTGGATGAGCAGGTGACCGTAAGCAAGACAGCTACTATATAGGAACACAATGTTTTCTAGTGAGACGCATGGTAGTCCCACCCGATAGTCCATGTATATTATAGGCATGCACTTTGCACTGATGCTTTCCACAGCAGAGCCAGAACAGAAAGAGCGAGCTCGAGGAATCAAAATGGGAGGGACGCGACGGACCTTCGCCGTGACACCTCCGACCGCTTATCACGACGCAAGAGTGTTCTCCTTTCTGGGGTTTTACGTGCCAGAACCAGTTCTGATTATGAGGCACGCCGTATAGTGGAGGGCTCCGGATTAATTTTGACCACCTGGGGTTCTTTAACGTGCACTACAAATGCAAGCACACGGGCGTTTTTGCGTTTCGCCTCCATCGAAATGCGGCCGCCGCGGCCGGGATTCGATCCCGCGACCTCAGCAGCGCAACGCCTTAGCTAACTGAGCTACCGCGGCGGGTACGAAGCGACAGTGTCTGGACCCCGGGCGGCTACGATTAATCCGGAGCCTTAATAGATACGACATCTCCCATAGCTTTAAAATATAGATTTTAAATAAATATGTTAAAATATAGCGATCTTTCCCCCCGGCAATGCCTACATTTAAAGGGGCCTTGAAGCACTTTTTATCGAAGTCGAGCAATGCATTGGAATTTAAAATAGACTATTTCAGAAATGCTTTGCCGCAAAAAGTACTTAAAAGCGTTCAGTAGACGCGGAGTTATTGTCAATCAAAGGTCGCGTATGATCCCATTCGCGGTGCTTCCGCTCCTTCTTCAATGACTTGCAGTGCGAAGGCAACGGCGGAGCGGGGCGTCCCCACAACACACCACAACGCTTCGCCTACTGAACGTCACCGTGGCGCGCTGTTCAAATTTGATTTTGGATGTTCACGTTGACGCCACTAGTTCCGATTTGGGCGCCTACGACGCGCCAAACGTGTTTGTCCTCAGCGAGCCGCAGTGCGCGCAGCCACCGAACTCGGTCGCGGTATGTACGCTATACGTTACAGACCGCAGCTACATGCAACTGTATAGTGCGTATGCTTTGCTTTGTGTTTGCTTTGTGCACGACAGTGCTTGAGTGCGCGCTCGCGCTCATATGCTCCAGTCTGGCCGCGCTACGTGGTGCGGACCGGCTTTGTCCTGCGCCAGCTTGACCCACGGATAGTAGCCAGACCCAACTTGTGCACTTTGAAGCGCTATAATTACCTCAATACGAAGCGAAGTCTACCAAGGCGTCCTAACCAGAAGCGACCAGGAGTGAGCGCGCGCTGGCAAGCGTGCGTGTGGTCTGACTTTAAGTTTCGCGAGGTTCGAGGCTAGTTGGGTGTTCAAAACAAGTCGAAATTACAATAAAAGGTTTATTCGGTATTTGAATGGCAAGCTAACCAGCTGAAGGCTTCACAAAAGGTCCTTCAGGGTTTCATTGTTACACTAAGCTCGTCTGTCCCTATAAACAAAAGTGCACCAGACCTAGTGCGGAGATCTTGCGAGCTTTCTTTCTTTTTTCTTTTCCGTATGCTATTTAAGAAGTCAATGTTGCCAAGCGGCTATCATTAGATTCAATACCTTGGGCGTTACTATATTAAACTCTCCCACGTTATTTATTTTACACACACACACACACACACACACACACACACACACACACACACACACACACACACACACACACACACACACACACACACACACACACACACACACACACACACACACACACACACACACACACACACACACACACACACACACACACATGCACACACAAAGCACGCACTAAAGTGTACAAAATCAGAGTCACCTTTGTTTTTATTTAAACCATATAATCACGCAATAAAAAAAATCAAGACTTTATGAAAGGCTAATATTATTGCTTGCCCGACAAGCCCGTTGAAGTGAGAAAAAAAAAAAAAACGCGAGCTTCAATTTACTGCCGAAATTCAGTGCCCTCGCTTGACATCGGCTAACTCCGCAGCCACTGCGAAGGTAAGGCAACCTAAATAAAAAAAAATAAAAAAAATATATGGGTTTTTACGTGCCCAAACCACGATCTGGTTTGCACGATGTGCACGCTATAGTGGGGGACTCCGGAATAATTTGGACCACCTGGGGTTCTTTAACGTGCGCCTAAATCTAAGTAGACGGGTGTTCTCGCATTTCGCCCCCCATCGAAATGCGGCCGCCGTGGCCGGGATTCGATCCCGCGACCTCGTGCTTAGCAGCACCAACACTATCTCCACTAAGCACAGCGGGTGAAGGTAAGCCACCGTAGCTGTGGTAGGATAAACAATGCAACCGGTCAGTCGCACCTTTCTCAACTACATACAGTGCCGTCACGTGTAATGCAATGTACAGTGCTAATTGCCAAAGGCGTTTGGAGTGCGCGTGCGTGTGCGAACAGCGGTTGGTTAACGTAGGCTGATGATATTCATTATCGTCAACAGCGACACCCATGACTTATGCTCATCTTAGGCAACGATGGCCGCAACCGGAACTGTTGGCAGTGTTTATTATTTTTTATGTGATAAAGTCACAAGGCCCATCCGGGCAGCGATGCGATATTGCAGAATAAATCAGGAATCTTAGGTTATGCAACGCTGCCTCAAGAACGTTTGGCTACCATTAAAGGTGCATTAAACCCGACGATCACTGACCGGCGACGTCAAAATGCGTCGTTCGCTGCATTGAGAATGCAGTTATTGCCAACTTTCGTTGCTAAAAAAAAAAAAAAAAATCAAAAGCTTCGTATTTTTCGCATTTCATTTTGCCCATGCTGCAGCAACTAAAACCACCGGCGAAGCGGCATGAACAGCACGCATAAAAAAAGAAAAGAAAACGAAACGTTCGGGTCTGTTTTTGCGGTAGCGCTTGTAAACATTCCCAACAGCTGAATGGCTCGAGCGTGAATGATGAGCCGAGCGAGGGGAAGCGAAAAAAAAAAAAAAAAAAAAGCATCGAGTCAACGGGCCAAAACATCTGGAAACGCCTCCCTGCCTCCGTGAACGCACTTTCCGAGTTTTGGCTCACTCGGTCACAAAAACGGGCTGAGTTGCGCGCGCGCGCGGATTGGAGAAGACGACGGCGGAAAGAAAGGTTTTACGGGGGGGGGGGGGGGGGGGCGCCAACCTTCTTTCCCCGCTCGCCCGTCTCACCACCCCTCAGAGCCAGGCGAAGGTTTATAGAACACGGTGCCGCGAGAAAGCCGGAACTTGAGGCTTTTGTTTTCTCTCCAGGGTCAGACACGACGCCCGTCTTTCCCGTGCCTCGCTCTCTCTGCGCGTAAAAGACCGGGCAGCGCTGCTTGCGGCTCGCCGCCGGTGCCACCGAATTGCGAAAGGTCGCCGCAAAGAAGAGGCGCGCCGCCGGCTGCGCACTTCCACCGCTCGGTCACGGGATACGCGCGCCCGCGGGCGCGTGGCGCGGGGAAGCGTCCGCGGGCACCACGCCGCCTCGCGTGATCGCGCCGCCAAGGTGAGGAAAACCGGCATCGGAGAGAGCCGCACCACCGCAAGCGGAGGGAAGATGAGAAAAAAAAAAAAGCAGCGGGGGACGAGCGTTCCGTCAACAAGCAGCGGCAGCCAGCACACGCGGGGTCGTGCGGGACGCGACCGCGGATGTGCACCACCGACCAGAGGAGCCACCGACCCGGGGCGGAGGCATCGCGCTTCCTCCGCGAGCGCGCCCCCCCCCCCCCCCCCCCCCCGTCAAACACATCGCCGTGTTCGTGCCCACGCCTGCTAAATAAGCACGAGTAGACGGTGCCTCCTGTGACGGCGCCTGCGGCGAGCGGACTGACAGTGGCGGTATACGTCGACGACGAACATTCGCGTCGAAGAGCAGGCTGGCTTGCGAGGAGAGAGAGAGAGAGAGCGGACACCGCCAGTGCCATGCCCTTTGCGAGAGCACTTCGCAGGTTGTGTCGAGTGTTCGCGTTCGACCCGCAGAAAAATGCCCACGGGACGGGAGCTATCGTCGGACAAGAGCATTCACGAACACTGTCCACGTGCTCGACTTCGCGGCGCGCCCTGCTCGCCAAACCAGCAGCGTGGCAAGTAACGCGCGCTACACAGAGCTCATCGTCGTGGGTGCACAAAACGCAAACGTGTGTTCGCAAAGTACGGAGGGAAACCATATCCTCCTAAGACCCCTTGTACAATACATTGCACATTTCCTTCTACATTTTTTTATATAAGTTCACTCGGAAGTGATTACGCAAAATATTCGTTCTGGGTATAAAGTACGCTGCATGTGTAACTTTCGAGAAGTGGTTATTCCTCGAAAGCGGATGACAAGAATGTTCTTGTCATCCGCTTTCGAGCAATTTGACACTCAATTAATCTATACCTCTGTGTCGTCCCAGAGGGCCGAAAGCAAACTTGAGGTGCGTTTCGATATCACTTGAGATTGCATGAAAATACCGCACGCACCAGCAACATGGCAATGTCGTAGTTCCATCTTCACCTCTGCGTTTAAGCGATGAAATGCAGTTTTTACCATAGCAAACATGAGCAGATGATGATGGAGATACCACGTACACGGAGACGCAGTTTTTGGCATCTAACCGTGGTATTTAAATTTCAAAAATTGTTTTTCAAGTTCATAACCTACCAGTAGACAATAAAAACCATCTTGAAGAGAGATTATATCACACAGTTGTGTTCGGATCTCAGGAGGATATACAGACAGGCTCTCAAAAGTGAAAATGCATCTCTATGCCTTGTTTTGCTTTAGCGCAACTCAGTTTGATTATGAAGGGAAAAAGGGGACAGGTGACAGGGTGAGCGCTCACCTGTCACCTGTCCCTTTTTTTCCCTTCATACTCAAACTGAGTTGCGCTAAAGCAAAACGAGAATACGATGCACCAACTTGCCCAATCTGCAGTACTTCTGAACTTCATCTCTATGCCGCCAATGCTTCAATGAATGCTATGTAATGTCCGTGTGGATTCGAAGGTCTCTGGACGATTCACGGAAGCAACGTGAACCGCTTCTCGCCGCATGCAGACGTCAAACGATTGCGAAGCTTGGTCTTTCCTTCCATTATTTTTCTTTCTTTTCTTTACTACGCTAGTCGCGCTTCGCTTAACTAGAGTGTATTTTAGTAGCAATCGACACTCGGAGACATTGGAGGGAGAGACGGAGTATTCTTCAAGCCGCAACAATCCTCTGATACCAATGATGGCAGCAGGAAAGTGGTGCCAAGAACGATTCAGGGCATTTGAAAGAAAACTGGAAACCAGATATGACGTGTGCCACCTGCAGCTCCAAACGCTGCAATGGTGCGTGCTTAAGCAGGAAAAAAGAAGAAGAGAGAGAGAGAGATAGGAAGAAACTGGTCACTCAGTACCGGATTAATTTAACAGTTTTCACGACACGGGTGGGAAAAAAGAAAGACAGACATAATACGGCGTGACGAAGGGCAAGTCTAGTGAATTTACAAAGCCACATCTTTAGCACGACCACTGTCGTATTTATGTTGTGATGAGCTCCTGATTATTTTCCGCTAGGTCCTTTAACATCAGTAAGAAGGGAGGCGGGAGTCCGGTACCCCGGTTTAAGTTTCATAGAAGATGCAAATTGGCAGAAGACCGAGCTGGAACGAGCACCCGACTACGACCGGCCAACAAGATAAATTAAGGACCACTTCGCATTAGCACTATCAAGTCAATTGGCACTAGTGAACGCAAGACGGTTCGGCGGATACCGATGAGCCTGCGCGCGCCCGCTAACACTCACCGGCGCAATGAGATGCAGCGCGACCGGCAGGCGATAAAAGCCACGGCCACGGACGACAGGCTTATCGGGCGCAAGCAGCGAGGATCAAAACAAACCAGGCGGGCTATACGGTCGCTGCTCCGAGCTGCGAGGCGGCCCTGTGTAAACACGCGCACAGAGCGAGCACGCGCAGTTATCTCAGCCGCCAGGCAGAGAGCTCTAACAGCCACGGAGAGACGACACATTCTGTTTTTCAATAGACTGGATGATCTTCGCTGCTGAAACACGGAAGCTTTTGAACGCCTTATTCGCGTGTAATCTCCGCAGTGAGCAATGGGCCGGGAGGTCATGGGGAGGCTGCGTATAAGGTTGGTCAACCCACCTCCAACGCCACCCCTCTCGTTCTTTGACTTTATGGGAATTTTAGAAATCGCGTACCCAAGCGACTTTGCGCGCGCAAAACCCGAACTCGATTGACCGATAGCGTCCCCTAACTTTGGGTACCCTACTATCCACTGTCTGTGAGGCGGATACGTACGCCCGCCGTTTCAAGCATGATGTGTGTCAACACACACACACACACACACACACACACACACACACACACACACACACACACACACACACACACACACACACACACACACACACACACACACACACACACACACACACACACACACACACACGCGCGCGCGCGCGCGCGCACCGTGCCGTATTATACACAGCGATAGCAAAGTATTAAAATATAACCGTCAGTTGGGCTGGTAGATTCATGGGCAGTTAATAACTAAAGGCACGGTCACACTATAGGCCGACACGACAACAATTTTGGTCTGCCCGCGCGCGACAGCTATACTGTCGGCCCCCTGTCACTTGCGCCGACATTCTCCAGACGGTCCGCCGACGGCCCTGTCGGCGGCGCGTCGGTAGGCAGTTGGAGGATTTTGTTGTCGCACTGCAACGACACGACGGTCCTATATCCCAGCGCCGTCGCGGCTGCCCTGGAATTTTTGCCGCTGATTCCTACATGTGCTGCTCGCTTATCTGTTTTATCAGTGTCGTATGGGGTGGTTTGGCGTCCGTTTGGCATAAGAGGCAAATAAATGTGTCGGAATAATACATACAGAGCTCCCACTTGACCTAGTGAGTGCGGTGAGTGCGACCGGCAGCTTCGGTCGAGAACGAGAACGTACTGATGTTGGCACTGCGCCGTATCGCCAGTATCACCGATTCTTGCGTGCGCACCGCATCAAGTGAAGAGTGGTAAAAGCAGTTTCCTTCGGCCTAATTGCTTATCCTTTAGTTCAGCTCCACCGGTAGCGGCTGCACGAACTCGTCGGCTGCGGTAGGCCTAACATCCGCTGAATGAGATCGACACTGGCTCACACTCGATGTGGACGACTCACTTAGAGCGCGAATAAGTATATACTATATACAAGCGCAGTTGCTATGCGCCAATCGTGTTGGTATATGATGCTCCCGCACAGCGGCCGATCGCACGAAGAGCGGCAGAACGACGGTCGGCGCGGGAGCCTGTCGCACTACGACGACTCGTCGTCGGTCGCATCGTTGTCGCCCTAAAGCATGGGAAGACGTCTCTCAGCGACACGATTTGCCTGCCGACTATAGTCAACAGCCGATTGGCGTCGGCGACATGTCGGCATCGGAGTCGTGTCAGTCAGCCTGTATAGTGTGACCGGGCCGTAACTACACTCTTAAAAATAAACTTAGTAAATAGCTAGTAAATGCACGTTTTTACTAAGTTACTGTGTATTTTACTACCTTCTGACTAGTTCTGTACTAGCCAGCGGTTAGTAAAGCTAGTAAGTGCTGCCTTTACTAACCAGAAATGCTTCTTAGTAGTTTTTACTAAGTAACTACTAAGCAACTACTAACTCGGCTGGCCTTGGCCTATTATGCTGTGATGGTAACAGTCTTATGCGAAATTGAGATAAACTGTAGTGTTGCTCAATATGTTGGATTAATAGTAATATGCGACGTCGTAGCACACATATGTACAGACAGTAGGCTTTAGACATTTTTGCACAAAGCTATGATTATTTAATGAAGTACATAGGTTCTCACCGGTGCCACATGTGCTCCCTCAAACTAGGCCTATAAATACTCGTGAAGTTGCTCTTTCAGTAAGTGTTGCGTAGCACCTTGGTCGTTCTGTTTGTATGTCCTTGCTTGTCGTTGTTTGTTGGAGATAGTAGTACATTCTTGCCCGGAATCAGTGCGCCTTCATGTCCTTGGTAATAAACATTACGTGTATGTATATACCATCAATTAATGCGATAGGGCGCGGTTATTTTTTTTTCATGTATATTCTTTTACTTTCTTATGCTTTTACAATACCATCGACTTCATATGGCAATGCAAGCGGCACTTATAAATCGAATAGGCGCCATTGTATTGTTGGCAATTATATTTCAGTTGCGTTAGTAACTGCACTACTGAGGTAGTATTAAGTTAGTACTAAATTAGTGTTTTTTACTAGCTTCAGCAGGTAGTGAAAAGTACTAACCATCATTTTACTACCTGCACTTACTAAGAAGGTAGTGCTTTTTGGGACTAGTAACGTGTTAGTATTTACTTAGCGAATATGACGACCTTTTTTTAAGAGTGTAAACAAGTGTGCCGTCACGTGCCCAACGACACACATGAACAGAGTTCACTCGATGACCCTGAGCACTCGCGGGTCACAATGCTGGAAGAGCGCCGCAGCGGGAAGCGCGCGTGCTTGCCCCAAAGCGAACGTTCCGTGCTGCCGCTCCCTTCACCATTTCAAGTGTGCCGCTCCTCAGTAGCTCAGACCATCACGTGACCCTCCAACAATGGACGCTCGCGAAGACAGCGTGCACCAAGGCACCAGCCTTCCCATGGCTCGCCCTGGCACCCGTAGCAGGTCACGTGGCATCCAACGCACGGCGTGCCCCGGGCTGCGCATGCATGCATCGTGGCACCCGGGACTCCATGGCAGCGACGGCGTGAACACGCCTGGATCCAGGCGTGTCTATTGCAATAAAACCACTCCAAATGTTTCTTTCTACAGTTTTCATTTCACATGCTACCGCATGACCTAAGCCCTCGAGACGTTCTCCCCGAGTATGAGTTCGAGCGTAGTATATATGTCCATACGCCACCGACGCATATGACCACAAAGCTCTGCAGGGCCTCGCGTTTTCGACTCCCCCCTGCACGCTATCTTACAGACTCCTCCACGCAAAATCCCCGAAAAAGCGCCGCAGTTCCGTTGAGCTTCGGTTGCCAGCGATCAAAGCCGCGCGCGTCGTCATTTCTGAGTCACACCCAAGCCAGGAGTGACAGCTCGGCGTCCCTGAAACAAACAGCAAATTCCGCTACGCGGATCCCGAGGCCACAGATTCTATTCCTGACCGAAGCAGATCTATTTTGATACGACTGGGGAGGACGTGGCAAAAACACGAGCGTCCTGTGATTTCAGCGCACGGTGGGCCGTTTCGAGATATCTCTGAGTGAAGCTATATAGCGCGGCAAGGGGCCTCTCCCTCGGGTCGACCAACACAACCACCATCGCTTCGTCACAGCGTCTCTGTGCGTTGCTGGCGCCCGTATACTGGTTGCGACTCGTAAAACCCCGCATTAAGATCCATTCTGCGGGAAAGCGCGGCTTCCGCATGGTGTGGCCGCGGTTGCACGCACCCTAAGCAAATACAAGCAGACGGCGCGACAGGAACGGCCCAGAAATGAGCGCGGTCGCCCGGAAGCCGATCCGGAAATATATCTGCTACACCGGCGACGCCTTCAGCAAGAGTGAGCCAAGTCGACCGCGCGGGTATACGAGTGACGGCGAGAAACGAAAACGTTATTCGAGTCGCGCTCACATATGGGTTGTCAACGACGGAACTTCGCATGCCACAGCAGGGCCGTATATAGAACGCGCGGAGGAAACACTTTTCAGTACAGGACATGCTGCGATTTCACGCCGACGAATCGACAGCTCGTCTTGAGGCACATGACTATGCACTTATATGCGCACCGGCGTGCAAGAACGTACTATACAGAAGCGCATGTGCTCCTCGCGAGTTCAAAAAGCGCCTGGCCATGCACTGGGCTTTGGCTGGACGCATCGGGCTAAAGCAATAAGTGTTGATACAGGCGCGCGCCTGTTATCGTTGAAGATGACGCATACTTTCGACGGGAAAACATCCGCCTATTTTTATTGCAGACTCAAACAGCTAGCGCACCGCCTCCTGGACGCCGCTGGTTCTTCGTATACGCGGTTCCCGTTATGTATAGCAGAGTGCTGGCTCAACTATAGCTTATCACAAGTTCGATAGCAAGCGGAACCTCCGCTCTAAAACTATTGTTACACTCTTTGGGGCTTACCTTGTCCCCAAGCGAGAATAGTCATCTGTCGTGCTTCTGCTGCTGAGCACGAGAGAAGAGGTTCGATTCCCGGTCGCGGCTGCCGCATTTCGATGAAGGCGAAATGCAAGAACGCTCGCGTACTTAGATTCAGGCGCACGTGCCCCCTCCCCAACCCCCGGTGGTCAAAATTCATCCGGAGCCCTCTGCTATGGCGTCTCTCATAGTCCCAGTACGTGTTTCTATGGGACGTTCGTGTTCCAGTACGTGTTCCATTCTTGGACGCTCTGAAGTCGCTACACGTCAAGAACGCCATGTATACACTGTGTTGGGACGCCGGTTCCTTCAAGCTCGACCCCCCTCCCAAGAAAACTGAAAGCGCGAGTAAATATATTTATTACAACGGGCTTTGGTCTACCCTTTCCTTGTTCCAATTCTTCGCGATATGTGCACCGTTCATCGCTTCTGCATGGCGCGTCAGTATGATTTCACTGAAACTGAAGGCCACCATTGGCCGCGTATTTAATTCTTTAACCAGAAAATAGGCGCATCTGAGAAAACACACAACAGATGTTGGGAATGATAAAACCAGAGCGCGTACACACACACACACACACACACACACACACACACACACACACACACACACACACACACACACACACACACACACACACACACACACACACACACACACACACACACACACACACACACACACACACACACACACACACACACACACACACACACACACACACACACACACACACACACACACACACACACACACACACACACACACACACACACACACACACAGAGAGAGAGAGAGAGAGAGAGAGAGACAGCATTGGCCAGCGTTATTGCAACAGCCCAAACGCTGGTATCGTGTCGCCTTACCCGCCTCTGCCGTCGTCTCTTTTGTGCTGGTTTTGTACGTTGCAGCATAGAATAACTCGCCCATAGATTGCTCTATACAATGCTACGAAGCATGTGGCCTGTTTCCGCATGACTGGCTGAGGACCACGGTCGTATAGGGCGTCCTGTACGCGACTTGCAGGGCCGTATAACATCCAATGCACGCCGGGAAATCTGAGCGAGACTACAATTTCAACGAAGAAAGCTTCTAGGCCAGTAAGGTGACAAAGTAAATCCACAGACACTTCGTTTCTTCACTAGCTTCTTTTGGTTCCTATGTTCCACGATTACTGGCACTCTGGAGCGGCAATGATGAGTTGCTGCCAGCCGTTCAGATGCCTCGAAACGCCGCATACCACAGAGACAGATCTTCGCACCGCGCTGGTTTGAGGAGAAACCGCGCAGCGTCGCCACTGTCGGCGAAAGCTGTGATGAGGAGTTGCTTACGCGTCCTCAATGCCTCAACGCGCCTAACTACAAGCTGCACAGCGAGAGTGCGTGAAATTCGGCACTGGAAGTATAGGAACCCGGTGGCGTACAGCAGCCACCGCCCTTTCTCGAGCCTTTATCAACCCTCCAAGCTGTGGCAAGCGAAACCTCCGGGCGCGCGACTTAGAATCCTTGGGAAAATCCTACCGGCTCCTGTCGTTCGGCTGCACGCCTTTCCCTGCCCCAGAGCCACACGCAGCACACGCTAGGAGCACGTGCTCCTTGCTAGCTTGCACGCGTGGAGTCTTGTTCGGGCAGCTGCTGCAGCGATCACCAGAGTGAGCGCGCGAGGAGCACTCGAGAGGGCCACCGCGGATATGGGCGGCACTTCGCATCGGGAGGTGCAACGCCGACGCTCCGTGGAAGCACGTACTATAGACCCAAAAAACACGACACCGTGCAATGTATCTGTGTCGGTGATACGTTATAACCCTATACACACTTTACGCGATTTGCATCGCGGACTGCAGTAATTATAATTAAAGGCATTTTAACCTTCCAAAGCTGCACACAAACCCACTGCGGTGGATCCTATGTCGCTTCTGCTGCGAGCGCGTTGATCATGCAAAGAGCTCTTCTATACAGTATTTTGGTGCACCTCAAGAAAGCCCAAGTGGGCACATAAATCGGGGCATTCCCGTACATGGCCGGAGTCCGCCATAGCCAAAATGTTCATGGCTTATACTAACTTAAACTGTACATTAATGTTACATTGCTTCAGCATTGCGCCATCCGCGTGTCGTTACTGCAAACGCGTCCCGCGGTCCTCGGCAAACTTCGCGCGTGCTGTGGAAAAGCTGCGCTGGTGCATGTGGCGGCGAGGATAAGCTAGCACGCGCACAGGTGGCACGGGATGGCAGCGGAAAGAAGTAGAACAATAAATGCTTAAAACAGAGAAGGATGCCGCAGTTGACGTCTCCGGGTAAATTTGACCACCTGGGGCTCTTTTGTGGGCGCCAAAATTTCAGCACAAGGCATATAGTCGTTTTTGTATTTCGGCCCCGACAGAAAACGGTCGCGAATCGCAGTCACGGTCTCGTGCTCAGTGCACTTATGTACAGACGCGATCAAAAGTTTGGGGACCAAAGGTGCCGCGATTTTTCATTCGCAGCCTGGGCATTCCGGCTGAAATCAAGAGCGCACGCGCGCGTGTTAGACCAATACAATGTATTAAACCAATTCCACGCCGCGGAGCTGCGCTTCAATATTTTAATTTTTTTTTTTTACTGGTGCCGTGGTCCCCATACTTTTGATCGCGACTGTACATACGTATACACTTATGAGCCGCCGGGCGCAGCTATATACCGTGAAAAGCGCGTCACAGCGGGAGAAACTCCAGAAGAGCGTGGTGTACATGGTGTAGGCCAACACTATACAGAATGAAGCTTTGCAAACAACAACGTCTGAAGCAAGTGTTATTTGTAAAGCGGGTGTTATTTGTATAGGAAGTGCGCCGGTACTATACATACGAACCGGCAGCATGCTTCGCACGAGCAAGTCTTCTCGGGACACAGAGCTGAGCTCCCGCGCATCTCAATTCAGAGTCGCGGTGAAATTAACTCATATTCATCCAGAAGCTTTGAATACTCGGCCTCTGCGGGCCGTATAACCTTGACACGCACAAAAGGAAGTCCTCTTGAACGCATGTCTACAACTGAGAGCGCGCAGTCGAGACCAAAACACAGATTGTCTCCGCCAGTGATTCTGCATTCATGCCAGGTAATGTGCCACGCTTGATGACTTCGTTTAGAAGCACGCTACATGTTCCGCCTTCCCAACGTGCTTCTATGGGGGTGCATCTCGAGAAGACAGCTCGACAAAAAATGCGCGCGAACAACAGCATAACATCGCGAATTGACAAAAGAAACAAGAGTAACGCCTTCTTCTTGTAAACTCGAACATAAACTACAGTCAACATGTCTTCAACAGTTCGAGGTTGGTGCGTAAAATGTTTGAATCAACTTGTGAAGCAGCGAGGAGAGAGAGAGAGAGAGTGCACAACACGACCACTGTGCCTACTTTCGTACTCCGCTGCATGTGTGTACACACAAGACCGAAGTGTGTCCTTCCGCGCAGAGCAGACTTACGTAAATTCGTTCCGTGTGCTGCTTTCAAGATACATGATTTCTAGCCCTTGTACGCGTCATTGCGCGGATATACTGCTACAGAACTGACTCGGAAAACTACCAGCTATATAGTGGCACAAATGGAAACTTGGTCGGCGCGAACAGAAGGTTTTTATGAGCTTTTCGACAGATGTGCAGGCGTCGGTATTAAGAACTAACAGTTTTTCATGACGGACAAAGAAACAATAAAGAGAAATAAGATAATTTCTCATAGATCATCTGCGCACCAAAGGGTTACGCATCACTATGTGACGTCGAACGCGAACCGTGCTATATATACCGTGTGTCCCAGCAAGCGTTACTCAAGCTGTTCAACGAAAAAAAAAAAAAAAAGAAAGAAAAAAGCTTAACAAATTAAACACGGTACAATGCACAAGTATAAGGCCTAAGGCGTACGGTCGTCAGAGGTCTGGCGACCGAACACCGTATACTTAGGTCGTAAGATCGCATCTTGCACCGTGATTTTTTTTTCTTTTTTTTTTTTAAGTAGTTGTTGTTGAACAGCGTGGCTAACGTTAGCTGTAACACCCCATCTATATAGTCTGACGCCCGACCTGCATTCTCGATGTTTTCGCTATCTTTCTGCGCCACTTGCAGCTTTCCAAGCGCGTCGAACTAGACAGTATAGACCACCTCCTATATACAGAGGCGAACCTGGCGCGAACGCGCGCTCGCAATTTTTCGCGACATTTACTGCATCTTTTCAAACAGCTCGCTTCCACGCGCGTCCGTGGCACAATCGGTCGCTATGCGCGATAGCGCTTGCTGCCACGAGGGTTTCGCTCCTCTCACCCCTGCGTAGTCGATAAGCGTCCGCGCCGGAGAGTGGCCGCACTGCGCGACGAAGAAGGAAACCGGGGGTCTCGGCGGCTGGGAGGAGGAGGAGGAGGACGGGGGGCTTCCCCGACCGACTCCTCCGCGCTCACGCGACGGGTCGCGTTCACATCTCTGCCGTCACGCCGCGAGCGCTTGAGCAAACAGTGACGCACGCGCGCCCCTTCGACTTATCGCCCGAGTTTTTTCGTCACTCTATCTGGCCCTGCTCTCCGCCTCGAGATCCTTCCCTCGGCGGCGCGTTCAGCCCGTCCACCAGTGAGGACCGCGGGACGGTCTTGGTTAAAGTCTTGGTGAATCGAGAATGAATTGCTGCACTGGGCAGTTACATATAACCTCGGCGGTTATTAAACAAGCTGTAAATCGTCTCTGTAAGCGCCCATTTACAGAGACGCGCCCGGCGCGTTTCTGTAAGTCGCCTTTAAACGTGACAGGGAGACTAGAAAAAAAAAAAAAAAAAAAAGATAAGGCGTCTAGCATTTAATTACGCCCTTGACTGCGGTATACTGCTCCAACGAGATGACAAAAACGAGAAGGGAAGCGCTTGTGCATATCACGCCTTTCTGGCGAGTATGTCGTCAGATCCCCAATATGAATCCACGCGCCTTAGTGGATTAGTTTGCGCGCACGTATACATACTAAGTAATGATTACTGGGGACAATAAAAGCAGCGCAATAATAACGTGGCCGGCTCGCAAAGAGATGGCAAGTGCCGCGCCAGCAGTATCGGGCACGTTGTTGCATAGTAGTCCGGCACGAATGTGATTTCAACCCGGGCTTCTCTCCGGAGAAGAGCGCGCATAGGGGAGCCATAGAAGATAGCACACGCAAGCATATGGATTCAATGTCTGCATCGTAAATTCAAGTCTGCCGGAGCTCGGTGTAGCTCCGAACTGGCGGTAAGCTGACGCGAAGTTTTTCTTTTTTTCTTCCGTTTTTACGTTTGCACCTTCCCAACATTTTCGCCGCAAAGCCATCAGTCGCAGCACTTCATTCATTTCTGAAAGCCGCTGACCGAATCACGTCTCACAGCGAACGCGTATGCTGTCGGACTCTGAATTACGAGACTCTTTCCACGAGCAGACAGCGTTGCGAAAATAGCAAGAAGCGGCCTGTTTTGGCACGCTGCGCAGGGCATTCATTTTCTCAAACAGGTGGCGTGGCGGACGAAGACAATTCCCACTGCGAACGAAGCGAAAGCGAGCTACACTGCTACGCGCTCACCTCGTGTGACACACAGTATATAGCATATACGTGAGCGGGCATATAGACTGCCGCTGTATATACACTAACATAAGGCGCAACGCAACGTTTTAGCAGGGTCCTTCAATAGTATTGAAGGACCCTGGTTTTAGTTTCATGTGGTGTCACCCCTTTGGCGCGCCGAGAGGTATAGAACCAAGTGGCCACGACAGGTCGCCACGTTTTGTTGGGCAGGTCCGTTAACTTGAAGGAACTGATCGACATGGAGAAAAACAGTGTGTGGCCTCGTGATCAACGTTAAGGTCATTTCAGTGCATTACAATCGCAAGTGCATTACAATCGCAACGGCTACAATCGCAACGGCTGCTGCATAAAGAAATTAAATACGAGGAACATTTCCAGGGCAACTACAAAGGGTGCTATTCTTATGTGAAAGAAACGGACGTACCGAGGACATCATAAGGGAAAAGCAATAAAATTTTATTTTCAGGGTGCGAACGGCGCTTGCCCAGTGCTTGCCGCGATAATACGCGATGCCAGCACACGTGCTGGCATCACGTGTCAATTAAGGTGACGCACGCGATAGAACAGGTGGAAAACAAACGCACTATATATGAATCGACGTGTCCCGTGGCCTAATTTTCCGGAACTTTTGCATGCGCTAGCTGTTAATATCTAAAGTACCGAAGATACTCGTAACTACTCTTCTTCCCTCGATCGCACTCAACTGGAAAGAAAGGTGTTTGATAGCGCCGTAAAGTTGTCAGTAATCCACGAGGCAGTTTTCTATCACGCGCACGGCGGCGACGCGACCTCACGAATAATTAATGAGAACACGGAACAAGAAATGAAAATGATGAGGAACGAAAAGATCACCCATTTTCGTACGAGGTCATTTTCGCACAAGCCATTGGGTCGTTCGCGAAGCGAACGCTGTCGGTGTCATACGAGTCTCCCACTGAAATTACTAGGGGGAACTTTTGGGCTGCGAACGTTCGCCTACCATGGAAATAATGGGGCGGTAGTACATGCAGCTGTCTAATGCTCGCACTTGTAGCTTCAGACCTTCTTGCGGGATTATTTATGTGCACTTATAATAATAATAATAATAATAATAATAATAATAATAATAATAATAATAATAATAATAATAATAATAATAATAATAATAATAATAATACTTTTATGTCCACTGCATGCAGGACGAAGGCCTCTCCCTGCGATCTCCAATTACCCCTGTCTTGCGCTGGCTGATTCCAACTTGCGCCTACAAATTTCCTAACTTCATCACCCCATCTACTTTTCTGCCGTCCTCGACTGCGCTTCCCTTCTCAATTGGTATCCATTCCGTAGCTCTAATGGTCCACCGGTTATCCATCCTACGCATTGCATGGCCTGCCTAGCTCCATTTTTATTCCCTTAATGTCAATTAGAATATCGGCTATCCCCGTTTGCTCTTTGCTCCACACCGCTCTCTTCCTGTCTCTTAACGTTAGGCCTAACATTTTTTGTTCCATCGCTCCTTGCGCGGTCCTTAACTTAATTGTTCTCGAGTTTCTTTGTTAACCTCCAAGTTTCTGCCCCGTATGTTAGCACCGGTAGAATGCAATGATTGAACACTTTTCTTTTCAACAACAGTGGCAAGCTCCCAGTCAGGATTTGGTAATGCCTGCCGTATGCACTCCAACCCATTTTATTCTTCTGTAAACATCTTTCTCATGATCAGGGTCCCCTGTGAGTAATTGACCTATAGATAAACGTACTCCTGTATAGATTCTAGAGGCTGACTGGCGATAATGTATTCTTGTTCCCTTGATAGGCCATTGAACATTATTGACGAATTGAATTTTATTTCTCGTTCATTCAAACGAGGGTAGACTGAGACTAAAGGCATAAAGCCTGACAAAGGTCTCAGCCCCCGCAAACGACAGGTTTGACAGCAGATCACGTCTTATCTCTGTCTTCTGCATATTAATCTTAAACTTCTCGATTAAGGTCCTCAATCATTTGTTGTAATTCATCCCCAGTGTTGCTGAACAGGACAATGCCATCTGCCAGCCGAAGGTTGCTGAGATATTCGCCGTTGATCCTCACTCCTAATTCTTCTTAGTCTAATAGCTTGAATACTTCTTCTAAGCATGTAGTGAATAGAATATTGTAGAGAATGTGTCTCCCTGCTTTACGCCTTTATTACAGGAATTTTTCCACTTTTCTTGTGGAGAAATAAGGTAGCTGTGGAGTCTGTGGATATTTCCCAAGATACTCACGTATATGCCTCCTGTACTCCTTGATTACGCAATGACTCCATGAGTGCTGTTATCTTTACTGAATCAAATGACCTTTCATAATTTATGAAATCCATGCGGAAAGGTTGATTGTACTCCGCAGTTTTCTCAATTACCTGATAACACTTATAATAACTTGGCCTAAATTTCCAAGTACCCATTTTTTTTTCTAACCGCACGATCGAAGGCCATAAGACGCGGAGCGCACGCATAATCATTGCGAATTATTGCACGTATGGAATTGTTGCACGTATTCTGTTGAATAAGTAATGTTCAAAATCGCACCCCCAAGCAACGGCTCACTCTGAGTAACGGAAGCCAATTTACGTATACTGCAGGCACCGCGAAGGCGAATACAGGAGCCAGAAACACGTCATGGCCTTAGCAGGGAAGAAGTTTGGGCGTGTTGGTAGTTCATCGTACTTTTTAACTGGGATACGTAGCTTGACACAAGGACTAAGAAGAACAAGGGACGAGCGCTCGTCCCGTGTTCTTCTTAGTCCTTGTGCCGTTCTAGCGCTATGTATCCAAGTTAAAAAAACGCCATCGCCGCCGCCATGTTTCGGACGCCACCTACATGATAAATTTGACAAAGTCGTTTGAAGCCAGAAGAGCGCAGTTTAGGCAGATACACCTACACTATACCCGTCATTCTGATGCTGGCTGAACCACAAAGCTTGCAGCTCCCTTATAGACGCATGGCGCCAGAGTCCTGTCTGGTGATTTTTGTAAGAAACTCTACGGTCAGCGCTAAAAAACTAAATTAAATTACGTGGTTTTACATGCCAAACTCACGATATGATTATGAGGCACGGCGTAGCGAGGGACTATGGGTTAATTTTGACCACCTGCATGGTGTCCTTTAACGTGCACTGCAATGTACGGTACACGGGCGTTTTTGCATTTCACCCCTATCGAAATGAGGCCGCCGCGGACAGTCGGTGCAGGCCTCATCAACAAGCAAGTGCTCGCTCACGCGTCGCTTTGTGACACGGGCGTCAAACCGGACGCTCGGCGCACGATAGACAGCAGCTGCGTCATTGACATGAACCACTGGACAAGACCGTCGAAGTTTTCAGCAAGGCTGGACGCCCTTACCAAGATTTCTCCCCCCCCCCCCCCCCCTTCCCCATATACGCGACCTCGAAAACCTTGCAGTGCAGTATCTCGTCGCGGAAAGTTACAGCCTGAAGATGAGGACTCCGGCGGAACTCACTCGGGATGCAACAGATAGCAGCCCGCAGAGCCGATATGAACGGTGTTACACTCGCGACGCAGGCGCGTGCCCTTGATATGCCAAGCCGCGACTGAGATGTGCGAGTGAACGAAAAAGCAGGGAGCCGGAGAAGTGCCGCAGGTTAGACGTCGAGCCGCGTATTCTCTCGGAGAGTTTGCTGTTGGACTAGTTGGTACGTGATGCTAACATCAAAAAACAACGCAAAAAATGTGACAAGGAAGGGAGACATATAGATATAGCCTTAATAACCGTGCTCGCGCCATACATACTCGTGTGAAGCTAGTCGCGTGTGAAACAAACGGCGTGTCGGATGAAACAGTCGCGGAAGCATTCTGATTTGTGTAAAACGAACCGTTCTTAGCTGATGTGACCTATGCATGCACAATAATACATCGCTCGACTAATGTTTCGGAATTTCAACCGGTTCTGACTATAGACGAACTCAAAAATGAGCACAGTCTGATGCACCCATCTCGGACTATCTTGGGCGGATCTGTCCGCAAAGTGGTGGCCTAGACATGTTTAGGGGAATACCCAATGACCAAGAACGCGACTCCCGGACAGCAAGAAAAGCACATGGTGCAACCCTTCAGTATTCTAGCTGAACGACATCATGAAGAAACTCCAATCATCTATACTCGGACGCCTGACCGAGCGTCACCTATACCTATTCCAGAAGGGCGTCGACACCGAAGCCCGCTTCCTAGCTGGCTATGGGTTTATATCAAGGTGTCCCGTAACAAGAAGCAGGCGAGATTCAGGTCATAGTTGAGGTGGCCACACGACCCGATGTCACCACCACAACCTTGTTATTAGCACGAACGGACAGTCAGGTAGCACGCGGGGCTGTAACCGCTGGCACACTGCCAAACACACCTCACACGAGTCATTTTGCGGCACCTTATTGCGCCACCGCAAGCTCAACGTATATATATGAAGACAACGGGTACCGGCTCACCGCAGTATGGAAGGAAACGAAATGCAGCAAGCCAGCAGCTACCACGTAACTGCGTCGGGTCGTGCCCCGTTGCGGCCCGACAGCCCAGACAAGTTACTCTTGCAAGCGCCAACCATCGTAATCCAATACACGCATTTAGGCTCAACTCACAAACCCTATACCATCCCCGTCCGCTCAACTCGCTACACACGAGAATAGCGTGTGGCGAGCTGCGCAAGAAATTACCCCGTCATCTTCACCTCACTCCATACAATATATATCCAGAGCTTGCCAGGACTGCCCTGCTGTGGTGCCTGCAGTGACTTTCTGGACAATACCCAAGTAATGCGGGACTGTCCGGGAAGCGCGCGCGCGCTATCCAGAATGGCCTCACCAGACGTTCTCTTCTGCCCCCCTCCCCTGTCGAGCAGCCTGAAGGAGTGGCTGTCGGACCCATCGGCCACCACCACTGAGGCTCGGCGTGGTGCATCTATACAGCCGTGAAGTTGGGCCTGGCAGAAAACATAGCATAAAGACGCGGGACCGGAATAAAGATTAATGAATACATTTTCACGCGCTATCTCTCTCTCTCTCTCTCTCCTTTGCATTCTCAGGAAGACGAGTTGCAGCGACGGCCGCGGATGACCAGACGTGGTTGGGGGAGCGAACATAATGCCGTCGGACGAGGAAACCACGTAAGCGCCGCCGTGCAACTTTCAGGCGCCACGCCGCTCAGCTCGAATACAAACGACCGACAAAAGTAACGGCGGGACTGAGCTCAAGGACATTCGGTGCACCTGCACAGCCGGCTGGCCAAAGGGCGCCGACGAGGAATATACATCGGTTGAAACAAAAGTCGTCTTGGAGACAATCCAGGCTTCAGTTGCAGATATATACATTTTGTAATGTTGTATAAGCCTGCTGTTAACAGACGCAGCAGCCATGGGGAGTTACTATATAGCCAGAGCTTTACCTACATTTTGATGCATGCGACGTAAACGTGGTGACGCATTTTTCGCTACAGAAAAAAAAAAAGGGGGGGGGGGGGAGGGGTCATTAGGTCATTACTGTTTCGTTACTCGGAACAGGCATCCTCTGAGTTACCGACTAAAGTTATAATGAGAATAACAAAGGGCAGGCACCCCGATAAGCTTTAGATACACAAGGATTTGCAGTGATCGTAATTATCATTACGGCCAAACATCAACGCTTTACGCATCACGGAAAGTTGAACGAAAGACCGCATCCGCAGCAACACCACCGCGTCGTATAAATTGAAACGCGCCGCAAGAAAATTGGCGCGTCTAACATTCTGAACGACAAACTCTCGCCGCGTTTTAACGAAAGCCGCTAGCTAATCATTTTAGAACTTAATGCTTTATCGAACTAAGTTTTGAAGCGACTTAGTACCGGTGTTATTGAAGTTTGTCCCTTACGGGAGCGGCATTTCGACCTTCCCGATGCCTCAAAAGCTTGTAAGCTGACCGCAATAAGTTTTAGGAGAAAATGAAAGAGAAAGTTCTAGCGACTCCGCCTCAGAGCCTGAAATTTAGGTCAACAACGTTCGCTGCAACGTTCCACTACAACGTTAGATTCGAGGGCAGATCCATTTTCTGCGAAGAAATTGCGTGTTTTCTCGGACCCCGTGCTTTGAAAAACTGTGCGGTTGTGGGTTCTCATATATGCTCTACGAAATAGAACCTGCAACTCTATGTGAAAGGCGACACCTTTCCAACTGTTTTAGGCACATCTATTTGTCTATCCGCTCTCATGATGACTCTGTGCTATTTGACTCAGCAGCAGATTTCGCTACATTCCTCTCATATTGCGAGCCCAATTGGATAAGGCCCTCTGGCGGCAACCCTGTACCTCGTAATACCTCTGGTGGCAAGTGCCAGACGCTTCGAGCAAACCTTGTGACGTGAGGCCTCCTGCGAATGGCATGTATAGAATTTCGTACTTACAGTATACATCAGAAGACGCCAGAGCTTACCAAAATGTTGCACAATGTGTTTACTCTGCTGCGGCGATGGCATAAATGCCGACGGCGAGAAACAAGCGAGGACACGTACGTTTGTTTTTCAGCTCACGAAGACTAAGACGACTAAACAGCTGCGCGCGCCTATTGTGCTGCCGCACTGTTCCAACGTGAACACTTGGAAAGATGCTATATAGGCAAATATGCTGGTCAAATATGTAGAGCGCCGCACGTATGTGTTGTACGCGTATGTATGCATTAATGCACGCGTGTAGGCATTTACTATAACGCAGCGATCAGAAACTGATTAACCGTTCATTATGACCTCTGACTCTTTGTTCATCCCTTGCATTATACCCCTTCTTCTTTTGCACGGTACAATCGTTTAATCGATGGGGTTTAAAGACCTCGAAGTGCACAGGCGCAGTAACTACAAGAGGCGCGCTATAGCGGAGGGCTCCAAGTAATTTCCAGCATCCGGTGTTTTTTACCGCGAACAAAGAACTTCGTAAACGAGCGTTTTCGTATTCCACACCCATCGGAATAAATGGAGGCGCCGCGGTCGGGAATCGATCCCGCGACGTCGTGCAACGCCGCAGTCACAGAGCCACTGTTGCAGCTGCCAATGAATGAATGATTGAATGAATGAATGTAGAAGGAGAGAGAGAAAAACGAAATAAAGGGGGAAGGTAGGCCGTTGAATCAGGGCAGCTCTCGAACACCATTTGCTTGTGTCGTCCGCGCCCCAGATTTTCTACAACAAATCTCACCAGCCCGTCATTCGCCTTTAAACTCCTCTATAAACTTAGCCGGCGTGAGTAACATGGGCGCGCGCACACGAAGTGCCAAGAGTCAAAGTGTTTTGCCAGTCTTAAGTTTTCGAGTTACAAGAGGAGTCTGTGAAACGTAATTCGACTGTCGAGAGGCCTGGGAAAAAGCAAGCCGACGCTTCGGACCCCCAAAGAGTCGGCTGAGTGCAGGCAGATAACTGGTTTCGCCCTCCGCGGTGGACACGAGGAAGACCCGCAAGGATGTTCCCTTGACCAAGCGGAGTTGCGCAACGCCTCGTATCGCTATCAGTGCAGCCGACAGAAGCAATGAAAGTCTCTGAACGCCCACGCTCGGGCTGCTCTGCAGGTTGGCGGCACGCAGAGGATGCGCGAAGCGCAAGAAAACGCGCCTAATAATGGCGATCAATAGAACAAAATAAGAGACCACTTATCCTCGATGCACGCCTGGCGATATGCTCAGCTGCAGTTTCTGACTGGTGCAGAGACGCGCCTCCGTGAGTGAGTTTAACAGAGCCCTTTGCGCACATATATACTGACTTCCAGTCAGACAGCTGCTGCCTTTCTTGCTTGCGCGGACCTGTTGTTGGCATGCACTTTGGTAAAATGCATGAACACGCGAGTTCGCGTTGAGTCGTGGATAACGTCCCTTCTTGATGCCTCTTGTATTACTCGCGGATATAGTTATCTCAGTTGCAAAATGTCACTCGTATCCCACTTATTCGCTCGTGCGACGGCATTCAATCCATACCATATCGAATTCAGACAACGCTTACGTTTCTGTCACTGCACTGTTTAGGTAACTACGTCAGCGCGCACGATGCACTATTGTCCGGCCAATTACGAACCGACATTTCCTTCCCCCTCTCTTCCCCACGGCGTCTTACCTCCTTACGATGTTATCTCCTTCTTGCCCTCGTAGCTACCAATCCGAAGCATCTCGGCGACGCAAGACACAACGGTATAAGAATGTCGTTCAAAGAAGCCGGTCCCTGCGCTTTTCAGTGGCGCGACGAGGCTGCTGACAGACAGTCCGTCCCTGGAGATCCCGAGGTGACGACGACGGCGCACTTGCGCGGTGTGTATTTAGGCGCGGCAGCTGCCAAGAGCCGCGGGCCCGACGGGCGACGGCGCGCACCCCCTTCACAAGCCAGTGGCAGCGTTTATTCCGGGCCTAGATCTTCTTAGCGGGTTTTTCTTTTAGGCATGGACCGGGACGTCGTTATCCGGCTATCAATCCGCGCACAGGCGACGCCGGCAAAGCGCAGGTTCCGTGTCCGCGACAAACGGCCTCTGCTTCCGCCGCTGCGCAGAGAGAAATGAGTGCCCGAGAGAAGTGCTTGCGTGTTGACGCGTATGTGAAGTCGGTGTCCCAGTAAGGAAGATGAAAGTGAACCAAAGAAAAATTGAGTTTGTACAGCCTCTTCTGTTCCCGATATTTCCCACATTATTCATTTGTTCTACGAGGAGGCAGTTTCGGTGAGTTGGCAATGCATTTTGATGGCGAACTATACTATATTGAAGTAAATTGAGAGATGCACAAAGCGATCGTGTTTGACCCTCCCCGTTTGCTGCGCTCCATTCAGCGATCATTTCTTCTACGAGAACGCAACTATACCGATTATGCTTCTGTTCTTCCATTGCCTTGACGGCAACCGTACGTTATATATAGTTGTGCCTTGTCCGGCACTTGCGACGAGCCTGTTTTTGGCGTGGTTTAATTGACTGCATGTGGTACACTTCGGACTATTCTGTATAGTGAATGCCGCTATAGCCGACAAACTCTGCAGAAATAAGACGAAGACAAGAAGAAAACACAGGTGGGGGGACGAAAGAGGGAAAAAAAAGAATAGAATTAGCACCCTACATGTTTGAATTTTACCTGTTTGAACGACAGGTGTTCAAACCTGGCGTTCAAACAGCTCGTACGAACGAGGATGCCACCTGAGATTGTTTTTAGGAGTTCTTATTTCCTCCAGAGGCAGCACCATATTTGTCCATGCACACTGTCACCACAGACAGATTTCCGTCGGACCCTACGCGGTGGCTTAGCTTAGGCTATGGTGTTGCGCTGCTGAGCTCGCGAGACGGCGGAATCAAATCCCCGCCGCGGCGGTCGCATTTCGATGGGGGCGAAATGCAAAAAACGCCCGTGTCCCGTGCATCAGGGGCACGTTAGTCCCCCACTATGGCGTGCCTCATAATCAAATCGTGGTTTTGGCACGTAAAACCCCAGAATTTAATTCAGATTTCCGTCGGGCCTTGGACTTCGGACACGACAGCAGATATCATAACACATCGTTTGCGGCGTGCAAGCTATACAACCGTAGGGGGAAAAAATGGGGGGAGCAATAATTAATTAATTGGATAACGGCGAAACAATTGAAGCGCCTGATAGCGATGTTCAGAGGACATCGAACTAATTCAAGTATATGTACCAGTCTGAAAAAACTACCACGGCACAAATTCGGGTCAGTAATGACGCGCAACTTCGCCTGCAGATATTGCCATACAGTTAGCGGGAAATGCAACTATGAAACGCTTCTGCGCTGATAAAGGCGACATGCGTAAACGATCTTTCTCTGCTAGCACTCTCCCATGCGAACACGCGTCTGTTAATATCGCGAATCGGCGCAGCATATACATGTATATTATATACACCGGAAACGCTGGAGAGTTCATATAGAGCCACTTTGCACACAGCGCAAAAAGTAATCAGATAGCCTAGCTTGGGAGCCAGCTCGCTGCGGTATCGGAGAGAAATTCAGGGATGGGAAGAGCTTTGCTTTCATTTTCCCCAGTAATAGTCACACTTTCTTCCTAACAAATGAGTAAAAATAGAGTTGCGGAAGAAGACCTTATAAACCAACGCTGATTGAGTGTCGCTCATTATATAGTGCCCTTTTAACATGGCATGGCACCACGCGCTACAGTTAACAGCTCGTGGCGTTTTCACGTTGGCAGCGGCCCGTGGAGAAAACTAAAATGAGAGCTAGAGGGGTCCTTCGAGCTTCAAAACGGCAAACGCAGCCAAGGCTGTCCTTGGCTAGGCGGAAGAGCAGGCTAAGCACGCCCTGCATGCCCAGGCATGCCCCGACGAGTGCCCTGCGGCGCAAGTTGCAATCAACTGCAAAACCCTCGCGCCGCGGAATGTGACCGGTCGAGCAGCGCGTGACCGTGTATAACGAAAGAACACGCAAAGATGTGCAAACATGATCGCCACGAAGACAGTATACGCAGGGGCTGGGAAAGTATCGAAGGGGGCGAAAAAAAAAAAAAAAAAGAAGAAACCACGCGCAGAGGCCGACGACGAGGCACGCCCCCACGGCGACGCGGATTGCCCGCGACTTCAGAAAACGGCACACGAGCGAAGGAAAGCCAAGACGCGTCCAGCATCCTTTGGGCCACCGGCGATGACTGTCCAAAGGCTCTTCGAATGCGCCCAGACAGACCTTGGCGGGCCGCGGACGTAAACACGTCGCGGGCATGCCCCGCGCAACGGCGCAAAAATTATACGCGAGCTTGCAGCGCTATAGTTTGCCAACTGACGGCGCTGCCTTGTATATACAGGACAGCGTCAGCTATATGCGCTTCTGGCACAACGTCTCGCCGCCAGTATGCATACAATACCAATATGTTCAAAAAAATCTAAGTAAAAAAGAAAAAAAAATGGCAGAGACACTTAAGACTGCTTACGTGTGGGAGCTGCGAAAGCATTATACCGTTTTCAGACCTCGGAACGCAATGAACGCGCTCATTTTATACACTCATGACGTGGCGCCACCGCCTCCGCATTGTCTGCGCCGTCACGTGCCCAATGTCGCACGCACTAAGGCACACATTTAGTCAGCCAGACAGCTGCAACGTGACGTGTGCAATCGCGCACGCACTAGGCACACATTTAGTAAGCCAGAACCGTATACAGTCACCGTGGCGTCGGGGAAGCCTGCTCGTCTCGCACCCCGGAGTCCCGGGTTCGCTTTCCACCCAGACCGAAATGTACCATATTTTCTTTTAAAGGCCGATAATTCACTTTGCTTGCAGGAACCTCCGTGAAATGTGAGGTTAATCCGAGCATTGTTTGACGTGTTTTTACTCTTGGCGGCGTCGGCCATTTTTGGTACTATCTTTCGGTCATTCCGACAGATTTTCGCATAATGGTGCATATAATGCTTTCCAATTAAAATAAACACCCTAAACGCCTATCGCAGAGCAGTCAATTAAGATCCTCCCCCCCCCCCCCCAAAAAAAAAAAAAAAAAAAAAAAAGAAATCCTGCTCGCCTTCAATGCTACCGTCGAAGCCTCACCCGGCCTACAAAACAGCGCTCTTCTCTTTGACGCTAGAAAAGGTTGGCAAAGCAACCGTAGTGAAAACAGCGCTAAAGGCACTGACGAGCGGGAGGACGACACTTTAGCAGTGCAAAGTGGCTTCAGGCGCCGCATTTGCACAGAGGAAACTGGGCTGCAGCAGCAGAACTCGTGGCGGTGCCGCTTGCACGGCACCGAGCGGTGACTTCACCGCGAGACAGGGAAGCAGGCAGCGCAAATGCCTGCCTTGTCTTCCTCCTCGTCGAGCTCAGAGACGACGACCGTGAACAGGTCCTGACTCGTCGCCAGTGAAGCTATCGGCGCCTTGCTACACGCCCCTCCTGTGGATCGCATGGTTGGGAAAGAAAAGCAGCATTGCAACGCAGGAAGCCGTGTCTGTAGCCGAACGCCCAGCCAACGACAAAAGTAGTACTACGTAAAACTGTTGACGCTGCGTGAGGGAACCCGCTAACGTTTCGGAGAAAACATTGTGTGCGGCTTCGGGAAAGTACCGTCTGAGTAGCGTGGCAGTTCAGGACATCGGGATAAACAGCGCGAAAACAGTTGAGACACGGGGAAAAAAAAAAGTATTCACGGGACGAACACGCATTTGCCTTCTGTGCATCTTTCCAGAGTATACCGCCAGTTTTCTAACTGGCAGCACAAGATGCATTACGACTATGATGAACTAGTCCAGGTTTCTCCACTTCAGAGAGAGATAGAGAGATTTTAATAGAAACAGAAAAATAGCACGTCATCTGAAAAACTTTAGATGAGGTGCATGCTATGATCGCCATACAACAAATCCGCTGCACACACAGTGAAGTCTGCCTTTAAATCGTCGCGCTTAATGTTCCTACGCTTTCAACGCCAGGCTGCTGTCATCCGCGAAGCATAAGCAATGGCGCGTCTCATTTTCCTATATGTCGTTGTAATCGATTGACTACGGCGGTACTGGTAGAAGTAAGCATTTCTTCAAGCACAATGCTAATCCTTATGTGATTTACACGTGCATAAACTATAATATGCTTTATATTAACTCTAAGAAGTACAGTTCAGAATTCCAGGACTTCAGAAAAAGTCAGATATATCATCGTCTGCAATAAAACAATTGAGCTTACTCCTGTTGTACGAGAGATAGAGTATATAGTCACGTACAGGTCTATAATACGGACGGATCGGCTACATCGACCAGTTGTGGCGGTGCTGTGTTTATACCGACGAGAGGAGTAACACTGCGATTCAAGACGTCACTTGTCACGACGTCCACGACTGCAGAGCTTCCCGCTCTGCGCAGCGCACTTCAATTTATTGACGCAGAGAGTCCTGGTACACGGGCCGTGTTTACCGACTTGAGACCGGCTTTACACAGCATGCAGTCAGCTCTCCGACGTGGAGCTCACGAAAAGCTAACGTAGGAAATTGTCACCAGGACGTCAAAGAGAAAGGCCACGAAATTATTTTCCAGTGGCTCCCTGGCCGCGTGCGTGCGTGAGCTCACCGTGTACTTCCTGCCCCCCCCCCCCCTCCTCTTTCTATATCATCTTTCTATTCCCTCTTTCCCGCCCCTGCAGAGTAGGGTAGCCAATGAGTACTACTAAGTGGTTCATTTGGAAAAGGAAAGGTTGGCGCTATCTTCTGCAGCCTTTGAGGGAGCACGGCTCAGCGCCAGCGGGGAGAGGAAAGTGGGAGAAAACATTTCCGGTTAGCATCCCTGCCTTCTCTCCATCTCCCATATTAACTCTAACGTATATGTGGTGGTGGTGGAAAACACTTATTTAATGTTTTAGCCTTATATACAACCTACGAATGGGTCGGCTCTAGATCTCGTAGGGTGGCCGTGAGCTTGTGACCGTCGGCGACTCTCAAAGCCCAGCCCACCAGCTGCTTTTGCGCAGCCATGTGTCGAAGCGTTCTAACCACTCTTTTGCAAATTAAACATCTCAATATCAAGTTTTTTCTTCATAGATCGCTGGACGACAAACATGTTTAGCCGCTATTTCCGCACTATTTTTTTTTCTTCTTCTTCAACCGTCTTTAGTTGACAGGTCCCTGATTCGAAACATTTGCTGAACTATTTTAATTCACTTTTTGCCTATAGGAATGCTCCTCTTGACATTCTCTTTCGAGCGATGCGCGCCTTTCTTTCAGGTCTCGACGTACGCGCCTTTTGACAGCGTCATTACTTACGGCACCATGGCCTGCTAAAGAGAAAAAAAAAAATCTTTTTTTTTTTTTTCCCGCAGCAGTAGCAGGGACAGCCCCAATATGAGGTCAAGCACTGTTAAACACAGTGTCCAGCCTACAATTCAGCTGGAAACGAGGCACACATGCGCCTTTGAGCATCACAATTAACCCAGCTGCCACCACCACTGGAAGAAAGGATGACATCTTGGCTAAAGTTCTCATCCTATGAGGAAATCGGAGATTAGGAGAAGACGAAAAAGAACATTGGTAAAAGTGCTACTTTTTCCTAGGCTTATCATGTTTATAAGTGTCGTTTCTCGCCCGCTTAATTCGTCGTGCTTCGCAAACGACTTTTTTTACCTGCTGCAAAATTATGTCGTATAAGGTCGGCACAGAGAGACTTTACACGCACAACTGTATAGTTGACAGGTCACTTTTGCGGCAATTTCGCGTGTATTCGCGGGCTACTTTCAAGCTCGGAAAAACACTTTTATGTAGCCCGTACTGAGCAACAAAAAGCTGTATCGGGAGCTTTTCATTGACGCTTTTCATCTAATTATAATATTTGATAAGTTGATTTATTAAGACGAATTACGTAATTAGGCGGAATGCAAAAAAAATAATCTGAGTAACTCCAAGCGACGGCAAACAACATAACCTTGGTTCTGTCCACCTACGTGGCATTTGCATATATTTAAATCTTGGTGCATGATAGTTGGGACACCCTGCATACGTCAAGCTTGCCAGCACACTATACGGCCGCGAAGCAGGCGAAGTGTGTAGCCTCAGGGTCTTGGAATTATGCGGATGCACGTGGATTGACAGGCTGTGCATCAAGCAGCCAGTCTCTCGTCGAAGCAGCCTTGTTTTAGAGCTTTACTAGAATCCCCCAGCGGGAGGGGCATACGGCGCTTCGAGGTTGCAGGGCCCAGCGCAGACGTCAGCGACTGTATACAGCGTTATATACGCTGCAGACAGGAGGACTCCAGTCATTTTTCTGTGGCCGCGGCCCCACTCAACAAACGGGCCAGACAGCGGCGAGAAAATGGGAGTGGGAAAGAGGGAGGCCAGCACGGGGTAAAGCGGAAGACTTGAACGGCGTCAAAACAGAAACGGCGAAGGAGGGAGAGTGGGCTCGACCGAGCGAATGTAGATCACGCAAAGGAGCGCGCCAGAAACGAGTCTCGAGCGGCGCTCTCCCCTGCAGACTGTGCGACGACGTCCGCTTATAGCCCGTAGCGAAAACACACCTTCCGCGGTCTGCGGCCTGTCTGGTCGTTATCATCGCAGCTAGACGCGCACGGAGGCGCACGAGGTTTTCCTCGGAGCATGACCGCGAGTGCGCGCGCAGTCTCCCGAGCAACGGCACCGTTTCGCTGACTGCCTGAAACGTACAGTCAGTGAGAACCTGACTTGATCTAAAGGACGCCTGGCGTGAATGTGCGCATGAAGCTCATTGCGTTTCCTGCGGCGCGTTCACGACAGCCGTCATTCAGAACAAGTCAAGCATGGGCTTCAAGTTATGATGCATTCCTGAATATACGGGGGCTTTGGTGAAGGGCGATCCAGTTCTTACGAACGGTATAGCGCTAAGAACCCGGCCCCTGGACTCCGTAATGAGGATCGTTCGGCAATGAGTTCGACAATGAGGATCGTTCGACATTCTCGAGAGCACGCAACGCAGTGTCAGTGGCACGCGCGGTGTGGGCGTTTCTCGCCGACCGCCCTTGCAATCGCGCGCATCGCTGCGTCGGCGCTCGCCAAACCTGCCCAAGGTGCGCTTGTGCAGCCTGCTCCCGTGACTCGGACGACCCACAACGACCGGGCGGGCGTCGGACGAGTGCGCCGGGCGGCGCCGACAATAACAACAAGCGCGCCAGGCAACAGCAACAAGACCCTCTGTGCATCGCACCGAGCGCGCTCTCGACGCCACACGACGCGCGTTTATATTTAGGGCGTGCTCGCGTTTCTGTCGCGCCGCACTTGCCGAATGAAAGAGCGCGCGCGCTTTCTCGGCCAGCGCTCACTGCGCTACGGCGAGGCGAAAGGATATCGCTGACAGCTACGGAAAGAAGAGCACTCGTCGGGGGCCCCCATTCACAAAGCCATTGGATCGTAAGTTCTCGCTTGCCATTGGTTGGCCGCGTTCGCTGATATTCCCAGCATCGCCGCTAGCTGGCATCTTCTTTAACGAACGATTTTGCGCAAGAAAGTGTGTTTGTGAATGCGTGCCCGGGGCTGGAATAATGTAACGATTCTATCACAATTCTTTTATTTTTCGTGCTTCGTCAGTGGTGCGAGCGGCGCTCCCGCCTACGTTATTACCATGATTGGCCGGTCATGAACGGTGCGGTAATGAATATATATTAAAAACAAAAAAAGGGAATATAATCGAACGAAAGAAATCGCTACGTCATATCGGGCATTGGGGGCGCATTCGCAGATATCTCTTACGCGAGAATTGTTCGTAAGAGAAGATTTCAGCCAATCCTGACGCTGGACATATCATTAGGGAAGGCGTCCAACCAACGGAAAACAATGCTTACGATCGAAAGGCTTTCCGAATTCACCCTCTGATGCGCTGCAAGATCCGCGACGCTGGACACTGCCAAGCCCCGCCTGGCGACACCCCTCCATTTCATCCGTATTTGACAATACTAAACATTCTACGGGGAAAAAAATTGATACGACGCCGGCCTGGTAACACCTCCACGAAAGCTATACCCAGTTCAACAGATTAAACCTCTTGCACACCTGCATTACGTGGAGACCTGACGAAAGTTCACTACAGCCACAGAGCTTATATAGTCCCCATCGACGTTGTTGCGCGCGCGACATTCTTATGGGATAATTTCTAACGAGAGCCATGCCATTCTGTGGACAAATTTCGTTTCGGCGCACGTGCGACCAGCTCGACCTGCTATACAACGGGCGCGATTGGCTGCCAAGGCCACAGGACACAGGAGCTCTCTACCCGTGACATCAGGACGGCTGGCTAGGCAACTTGTCGTTCGCGCGCACGCACACACAGCTACACAGACATCAGCTGGCTCGTCATGTGTCTTCAGCAGCGGTGCAGTTGTTCACAATCCGTTCGCATTGTATGTGGGACGACGACAACGCGGTCACTTCTTTCTTCCCACAAAATTTTTTCGGCACAGATTTCATGAAGTTCAACAGCACTTAATAATAAAAACAACTGAGAGTGCGTATCGTTTCTTAACCTGTTACTTACTTAACCTGTAACCTGTTTACTTAACATGTCTTAGCCACGCCATAAGCAAGAGCCGCACCTTTCTTCGTTTGTTTCTGGCACGTTTGGAGAATTATTTAGTACTCTCAATATGAAACCTTTCCAATACCCTTCAATAAGGATATGACTCAGCGTGATATACGTCGCGCGCGTATATTAATTATTCCGCAAGGTTCATTGACAAAGGAAAGTTGGGGGTCATCAGCGGCAACAAACGCTTCGAACAGACTAACAACATTCTGCAGCGACCAGTTCAGACGCGCCCGTGCCGTATACCCTCGCGGAGCAGACGGCATAGCATGTAAATAACACGCGGCATGTATACGTGCCACACCATGCGTGCGACGCGGAGGCGTGTATTAAGCCCTGACGAACAGGTGCGATGCGTGGTACACGTCGAGATTATCTCATCCGCTTTCCACTTATCAGCGCTGCAATCTTCGCGATGAAACACGACCCCGACACCAGCTGCCTTTCGCGCACGGTGTAAGATATATACTTACACCGTGATTTCACGTGAAGTCCCCCGCATAAGTCATCTGTGAGGCCCCATCGCATCTGGCGCTGATCCTGCGTGGGCTTGCCTAAACGGGATTTGAAAGGTCAGCCTCGTAAACATACCTCTTGGCTGTGACGGGCGAATAAAGAACGAACGAGAGCGAGAAACGGAGCTCACGGGAAGCATCCACGGACAAAACAAGTCGTCAACAGATTTCAGCTGTCCATCGGCGCTTCTGGCTGACATCACAGCAGTCGTGCCCTTCTATTGTCGTGTCTCCTGGAAAGTGCTCGTATCTGCAGCAAGCGCTATGCAACAAGAACACTTATAGCAGCTCGAAGGCAGGGAAGCCCTCGTGGTGCGCTGTTGGCGTTCCGATCCTGAAAATGCGCGTCCTGCTCGCAGCCATTACGCCCGCCTTCTCTTCTGCTACTGCGAATACCTCTTGTTGTTCACATTCTTATGTCTTTTGTCTTCCTTTTGACGTGATCCCTGGATGCTCTATCCAAATCACAACAGCATTGACCACTATACAGTTGATATAAACGAATTTATGATTTCTGCCACTTGTCCTAGGAGGTGTTGATGCGCCCTGCCCAGCGCCCCTCCCCCCTCCATCCCCGGTGAAGTGGGCGAACCCCCAGAAGAAAATTGCTGGCTACGCCACTGGGGCCCCCCTTTGGTTTCGTTGCAAGCCGGAGACGTGTATTAACAAGCACCGGCACTGTCGCCTTCGCCTGCCAAAGAAATGATTTGTTTCGGACCTATAAGACTCCTTGCAACGCAGGCTGACACATCCAGCCGACAAGAACAAGCTGTTTCGAAACCGCGGCTCGATCCAATGCACCTTGGCCCGGATAATGTCGCGATTCTATTCCAATGCTATTCCTTTTTGGCGCTTCGTCACTGACCTGAACAAAGCTCCGCCTGCGTTATCAATGGGATCAGCCGGCCGTGAACGCTGGTTGATAAGACCATGGCATAGAATCGAGCGGAACGAATCCCACAACATACCGGCCCCGGACACTTTTTTTTTCGTTCATAATGTTATGTAACGCGACGTCCCGGCAATACGAGTACATTTACTCGTGCTTTTCTGGTTTTTCAAGACAAATCTTAAACAGGGTGCTCGCTCGACTGGATCTCGACCGACCGCTCACCAGGCGTTGGGCCGCTGTTTCGCAGGAGTGAAAAGGTCACCCGTCACCAGTGACAGCGAGCCAGAAAAGGCGGCCGCCTCCCTTCCACGAGAGACTCCGAAACCTGATCGCTGGCGTGCACCTTGATGGTCCGCGCAGCTGCGCGCCGTCGCTCTCGCACAGCTGTGCCCTACGGGCTGCACCGCCGAAGCGAAGGAGGCCGAAAGACCTCCTTCCACGAGCTCCGCGGCGGCGGCCAGAACAATGCGCTGGCTGCTGCGACGTGCCACGTGCCCACGAAAAAGAAAAAAAAAAAAAAGGAACCCGGCGCAGGGGGCGGGGGGGAATTCTTACGCGCGAATACAACTCGTTCTATAGCTTGATTTGAGAGCGTGCAATGCGCTTGCTGCGATGCGTACGCATTGATGCAGTATGGCGTCTGCTAAACGAAAGACGCATACGAAAGATCGTTTCTGGTTTGCGACCCCTGCAGCGCAGAATCCCCGCAGTTAACGGTTATCTTGCTGGCCACGTTCCCGGTTAATCGGGACGATATACCCCCCCCCCCCCCCCCCCCCCCCCCCGTCGTCGTCGTTGCAGAAGAGCACTGCCGGCATTCCCCACAAGCAGGAACCAACATCCCCTCGCACAAATTTAATATACGCGACTTCGACCCCGGAATTGAAACCAAGGAACGCCGTCTAACGCAAAAAAGAAAAAAGAAATCTAAGAGTTGAATTCTTAAATCCTCAGCTGCAAACACTTACATCATTTGATATTCGAAAAGTATATACACTGCATAGTAGGGCTGCCTTAATTGTGCGATTCCGGGGGCTGCATTCCTTAAGCTTTGCGTTCGTAAGTGATATTTGCCACTGACCGATCGCCTTCGCTAATAATATGTCCACCATCAGAATTGGCTAGAATTTGCTCTGCCGAAGAATACTATTTTTGTGAATACGCCCATGTTCCGCACGCGTGCGCATTTTGCGCGATTAATTGCACAACACTGCATCGAATGAGGATTGTGCTAAAGCTGCTGTATCTACTCAAAATAGAGCACATGTTGGTAAAGTCCTCTAGCCGACACAGGAACTCGCTGGCGTACGAACGGGATTTTGATGTGTCTATATCTCGATTATGCCGGCGGACGCGAGCCTGACCGACAGCACGGACACTTTGAAGAAATGTGTAGATTTTCGTTAGTAAACTCACCTCGCCAATGGCAGACCACCTCCGCTAGTGATATGTCAAGTGTGGGGGATTGGGTAAAGTTTTCTCTTACGAATAATTCTAGCGTAAGAGCTTTTTTTTTTGTTAATACGGGCCGTGATCCCCATACGCGTTGCTCACAGTTTGAGAAGGCACAAAATGCAACAGTCTCGCATTTCTTAATCTCATCGCTCCTTCGGTGAAGCCGACTTCCTGTTGGAAACACAGGAGACCATGAACCGCATGCAGCGCAGAAGGAATCGCCGCGAAACAGGAGCCTCCACGTTTTGAGAGAGAAAATGACTTGAACGAATGGTAATGCGACCTCTATCACCATGGGGTAGATAACAAGATTCTACCCCCCCCCCCCCCTTTTTTTTTTTTCTGATGCGGTTGTAACTCCTACTTATCGGCGGCTTTTGAAAATTCGCCTCTATACACTGAAATCTCCGCAACAGACAAACTAATTCAAGAAGATAACAGTACAGCAGATTTTAATTGTGTCGGCGAGATAACACTAGTACAGCAGATTTTAATTGTGTCGGCGAGCAAGGCCCGTTGGTGGGCGGTATACATATATAGAAATGACCGTGCACTGACATAACACGCAAGGCCGGCAACCCGCAACAGCTGCTGCTTCGTGTACATGAACAGTACATATGACGAGACAATGCGCCGCTCCGGCTTCCAACGCCCGCGAAAACAGTGAGCGCCAGTGTATGCTGTTTCTTGCCTGTTACGAGGGGGCTTCTCCACAGAAGCCGCGAAGCACGAGGAGAGGCGATAGCTGCCGCGGTACGCATACGCCGACGGACGGAACCTCCGTGCCAGCGTCAACTGCGCCCTATATACACGGGGTGATCATCTTTTAGTTTTACGTAATTTTGAAAAATCTCTTGATGCGGATAACATAATTGTTGCCCTTGAGCTGAATTATTCAAAGAGGCGGACATTATACTGGCACGTGAAATCGAAGCACAGATTCAATTAATTAACAAAAGTACGCTAATTAACTTCTTATTTATTTACTTTACCGCACGAATGGCAATTTACAAATTGTAGCCGGTGAGCTTGTATAGGACGTATCCGCTTGAAGTGAATTTACAGGATGACTAAACAAGGTAGTCATTGCTACTATAATGTGTTTCAGCTACCAATTCCAAACGCAGTTACCACCGCTTGACACAAAGATTCTCACCTCTGCTGCATATATCGGACCAACTGTGGCGTATTTCACAGTGGGTCCGATATGTGTTTTATAGCATAGCAACCTTGAATTCTCGTGTGCAAACTACGTTCCTGCCGCTCCTAGCTGAGACCAATTAGTGCCACTGACTACCTTGTTTAGTCAGTTATGTTACTAACCTTTTCGTTACCAACTGCAGTTATACCAAGGTAGCAAATGGTGTGACATAAGGTAGTAACTACTCCGACCTTTTTTTTTTTTTTTTTTTTTTGTAGACGATGGGGTTCAACTGCCGTTGGCATTTTTATACTCATGCACGAACGCATTACACCCGCTTAATGCCGCACGATCGCGCGAAGACGCAATTTGATCTGACTTATCCCACGTATAAAGCCGACCGCAAAAGATCTCGAAGCACGGAATTCGCGAAAAAGGTATCAATTTCCTCACGAATTCGCCACACAATGTAGTTAGTGGTCGTACGGCGAAGTATCCACTGCAACTTTCGATTCGATGGCGGATGCTTTGGCTGCTAAGAAATTTCGCATTTTCAGGGATGCCGTGCATACTCCGAAAAACTATTACGGCATACGGAGTTGAAGCACGTGGACGGCCTGTCAGAGTTAACCCACACCAGGTGATTTTGGCCGTACACTAAAATTTCAATAGAACCACGAAACATCGGCACATCGTCCAGAATACCGGGACAGATTGCGTTCCGCGACAATCGACGTTATTCCAGGGCCTCTGCAAAAACACCCGATTTTTTTCGTCTCCTCGATCATCCCCGCAGTCGTTTGACATTCGTCACAATCAAGCCTCTTGCGCGACATCCACTTCACGCGGAACAAGAGGTCCCACATATTACCCACAAATGTTAGCGCACGAATACACGGACAATGAAAAAAAAAAAAAAAAATGCGTTGATTGTGAGGACGAGCGTTTTTCTGCGGGCGTCGCGCTTCCCCTAGACGGTATATATATATATATATATATATATATATATATATATATATATATATATATATATATACATATATATATATATATATATATATATATATATAGGTGATGATGAATATCAGTTCAGGCGGTGTTAGTCTTGCAGCGTCATTGGCGGTATTTCCCCACCCTTATACCACATTATTATACATATGATTCTGACTTGCAGCATTAACAAACTGGCACTCTACATGAATTTTCATCACTTGGCTGGGCAGCCCGCCATCTTCAAGATACCCAAGAAGCAGGCACGTCACCTCGCGTTTCCGCCGAGCTTAGAGCGCTTCATTCATTTGAATCTGAGGTACGATGGGTAGCTGCGAGTCTGTTGCGTTGACGCTTCGCTGGAATCACACACCTAAGGCGCCAGCGTTATAGTTAGATAGAGAGAGTACTCCCAGCTGCAACCCAAATTTACTTGGAAGCTCCGACTATATTATCGCGCCTCCCAGCATATTATACCCGCATCGCGAGGGCCAGACAGTTCGCGATTTCAGGCCACATGTGGCTAACATATGCGCTCTGGAAAAAAGAGGTCAACAAATTGCGTCGAGAATGGCGCTGTGCGAAATTCCGCAGCGCCGGATGGAAGGGACACATATTCGGCGAGTTCCAGTTTTTCCGAAACTGCCGAATATGTGGAAACGCCGAACGCTGCGGAACAACCTCCAGCGAGGCCGAAACAATGTTCAAATGTGGTATTGTTGGGCGCGCACATCCACACACACGCAGACAAACCGACAGACACACGGAGCGTTTCCCACTCACTTGTCCCGTCCTTTGCGCTGTTCCCTTCAAACATTTTGCTCACTGACGAGCCAGGATTCATAACTTAGATGTTATAAGTTAATGAAATCGTATCGCAACAGCATACATATGGTTGACTATGAAGGACGCCGTAGTGGAGGGCTCCGGAAAAATGTCGACCACCTGGCCAGGGTTGTTTACTCAAAGCACGGTACACGCTATAGCGTTTTTGCATACCGCCCCCTTTGGAATGCGGCCGCCGCGGCCCGCAATCAAACACGCGTGCCCGTGCTCAGCGGCGAAACGACACATTACAGTATATATGTAGTCTATAGATAAGTATAGCCACATCCACTGCGCCACCACGCCTGGTTTCTACATATAGATGCTACAGGAACGATGTGTGAACGTTACCTGCTGCTCCGTTCCCACTCCCCACCCCATTTCCTTTAATACGGCCGGTTTTTTCTTCACCGGTGTGACACCATTAAAAAAACGTTCGCACGTTCTATCAGTACTTCGCAGACAGCTCGTTCCGCTCGGAGAGCGCACGGGTCAGAGGTACGCGCTTCCGAGCGGCCGGCTCCCATGGCTTTTTAAGGCGACAGCGTTAAGGGCTCCGTGTCGCAGAAAATCCGCTTGGCCTCCCGTGAGCGAAAATTGCCGTATACATTCTATACGACACTAATAAAGCTCTTCCATCACTAAAGAATTGCTCACACCTTGTCTTACATTCTTTACAAAGTTATTCCCCTTGAGAATAACAGCCCACAAACAAACGTCATGAAACAAAACACCGACAGCGCATGCCTATTTTGTTAAATATTCTCACAGACTGATATATTAAGAGTGAGAAACAATAATAGGAGATCAGCCCAAGCAAAAGGCCGCGCTTCTACCAGAAAGCTCGCCTTCGTGTTTAGCGGTAAACATTGCCGTTACATAAGCTGCAGTTGCCGGGACTCTTAAAGGCGAAGCTTAAGCGTCCTCCAAATTTTTTGAATTCGTATCAGGAGACGCCCTCGTGGTAACAAACGCGTGTCTCGACAGCTTCACTGATAGGAGTGTTTAGTTCTGCTCAGTGGCAAATGCTCCACGCAACAGCCGCCCTTTATTATACAGGGTAACGGTATCATGTGTACCTCCCATTTATTGTCTTGTTCTGTAACTGTTGAATGCGCACGGCGCAGCTCGAGCATGTGTAAGTTGACGGGTAGACGTGCAAAACATTTCCAGGGATATGTCGCAAGCGTAGTTAAAAAATTAATTGTAAGACAAGGAGTGACGGAGAGCCCCCGCGCGCGCGAGAGAGAGAGAAACTAATTGTGCGATGTCCTCAGAAAACGGCGGGGAAATAAAGACGTGCAGATCCTGATAGCCACGTGGAAATCTAGGCAGTTGTCGAAACGCGGAAAGTCGGTGGCTGCTGCATAAATCACGCATTCTAGGGACAGGGAGACTTCTTATTCAAGCATGCACACACGCACGCAAACACGCAAACACACACACACACACACACACACACACACACACACACACACACACACACACACACACACACACACACACACGCACACGCACACACACACTAGCGTGCGAGCTGCTGCATCTTTTTTTTTTTTTGCGAGCAGCTGCAATAAATATTAGGACATAAATATGATCCTCCTCTTGTCTTTTCCTATACTATACAGCTGCTATACCTTTTACATTAGCTGTAAGACATTTTCGTCACTTTAGGTGATCCCTATTTCTTTGCTACCAGATAAGGCACTGAATCCGAAACGACTGAGAAAGCTGACAAAGTGCGAGATCTACTTCTGCCAACGGCCTGTGCTGCCCCAGGCATAATATCCGTCCAACGTCTTGTTGGGTGCCGAGACCAGGGTTGCAAGCCATAGGAGGCTTGAATACGATTCTCTGCTCTACCTCCCCAATCTCTATAATTCTGCGCTCACAAAAGACAGTTTAGACAACGTTCCTTCGCGTTCCGTCGCTTTCGGTTCTGGCGATTCGACACCCCTGGCTACGCGCCCGCAAGAAAAAAATGTGTCACGTGTTCGCAAGAGCGCGCCATACACGTGGTTCGCTGAAAGAAAAAAAAAAAAAAAAAAAACGCGCGCCGCGCGTATTACGTTGGAGATGACGCGGACCCCGTTCTCTTCGTCTTCCCAACCATTCCTGTCCAGGCTATAACAAACAAGATAAGCAAACAGCGAGGGCAGGGCGCCACATTTTCTCGCATGACCGTTACCCAAGCACGCACGAGGACATCACTGTTGGCAGCAGAGGTCGGGAAAAAAAAAAAAAAAAAAGCCAAGCGCCCTCACTCCATCGAAGATCATTCGGCGCCGGAGACGACCGCGGCGGTGAAGGAGGAAGGAAACGGCCTCGGCGATTAGCGCTTATCTCCGCCCCTCCATAGCGCGAGCGCCGCTCTCTTATCTCTCATTTCGCGGTCGGATGCAACGCGCCGCGTCAACAGACGGACGACAGTGGTGGGCGCGTTGCCCGCGCCCGAGAGGAAAACCGGAAGCGGTTGCATCGGCCAAAACAGTCCGCGCAAGAGTTGCCTACATTTCGTTTCGGGGCCGCGCCACTATACGGAAGAATTACTACTACGACCGCTATCGGCGCGCGCGCGAACCGCAGCTGCAACCGGGACTGCAACGGCGCGCCAGAGCGCTTCTCAATGGAGTATACATACCCCGTCGACCCGCAAGGTGATTCGCGCGCTTCTTCGCTCACCCCAGAAATGGTTCAGCGTGAGACGAGACGGGAAGAGGCGCACGAAACCCGACACTGGCTTGCTTCACACGCCGAAATATGCCGCTTCTGTTGCCGCGATATTCTGGATGGATGTTTCGTGGATGGATGTTTCGTGGATTTTATTGTGGATGGAAACTCATGGATGTTTCTAACCCGCTTCCTCAAAGCTCCAGCAATCGTTTGTCCGAAGGTCGCCCCATTGTGTCAAGTTCATTCGTGCGACAACTATTGCAGCAACGCTCAGATATATATATATATATATATATATATATATATATATATATACCTTGAAAAGCTCTACCTGCGTGATATAGACGCCGTGAGCGGCGAAGCTCTACTTAGTATATAGTACATATACACGCGCTAGCTGACCGCAACCACCGTGACCGCCTGCGCAAATACGTGAAGCCGCCGGCATGCTCTGGACTGCAGAGTGCCACGTATACGTTCGCAACTGCGGAAACCAGTAATGGGAGCGTGTTTAGAGCACTGTGAAATGTTTCCGCTACGCAGTCATTTCCTTCGCGTGGGCGATAGTAGGACCCTTTTCAGCAATGGGAGGTAAATTTACACCGGAGATACCGGTTTAAGCTGTCAGTTGGACGGAATGTCGCCTAACTTCCTCCACACGCACCTGTCCCGCGTCGTGGCAAAAATGCAGGGGGCTTTAATATAAACGAGCACAATAAACTGGTGCTGCTCGTTCTCAGTGGTGACAACAATGGACACTTTGAAAGGCCTACTAATCGAAGTATACGACTTATGCAATCTTGAAAACTTACAATGATGAAACGTACTAACTGAGCAGCAAAGCGGCAAACTGCACTAAAATAGGTTCCAGAGTTGATACGGATGCATCGTACATCGTACCGGCTCGACTCTAGACCATTTTCGGAAACGAAGATCCTTGGATCATGGCCGTATGCGGCCGTATGCGTCGATGGCACAGGAAGCCACGAAAGCGTTGTTACAATACCTCAAGTCGATAGGCCTTGGCGACCGTTCGTAAACTCTGTGCAAAGCTTCAAATGTGCGCGAAACTGTGCTCTCTCTATCTCCTCTCTCTTTTCATCCCTATACCCCCTTCCCCCAGTGCAGGGTAGCAAACCGGACGTGCGTCTGGTTAACCTCCCTGCCTTCCCTCTCTACTATTTCTCTCTCTCTCTCTCTCTCTCTAGAGCCCGACTAAAATTATGAAATAGCAACAAATACACTATAGACTTGTCTTTCTGCTTCCTTGCTACCTGCACTTAGTCCCCCGGTTATCACAAACATTTCCATGAGATACTTAAGTAAACGCAATTTCTAAGCGACATTCGAAAGCGGTCTGCCCGTAGATGACCAGGAAATGTGGCACTAAAAATTATGCTGCTTTGCAGTTTTGCTTTCTTGCAAGCCGTAATCGCTAGTGAAAATTCTAATCAGAGGCCGAATTCATTGAAGATTTTCGTTGGTAATTGACATGCGCAACCCGCCATCCACATTCTCTAATGATATGTCCAGCATCTGGATTGGCTGACATTTGCTTTTACGAATAATTCGTAAGAGCTTTTTTTTTTTGTGTGTGTGTGTGTGTGTGAATACGGGCTCAGGACCCGTAAGGAGGCCAATATAGCAAACAGGGCCAGGATATTGTAGCGATTCAATTCTAATTCTTTCCCTTTCCGCGCTTTGTCACTGGCCCGAGCTAAAGCCCTTATATATAGGGGCTTTAGCCCGAGCAGCGCTCCTACGTTATCAGTCAACCTGATCGGCCGGTCGTGAGCGGCGGATGATAAGAAAGGTATAAGATCGAGCGAAAAGAGTTGTTACATTACATCGGTCCAGCACGAACGAAAAGCTTTGTGAGAACGACAAAGCGGCCTGCGCGGTTTGATCATATGGTTTGATTTCGACTACGCCGTTAACGGTAAAGGTATACGGCGTCTGTCAAAAGGAAAAGAAGCCACTGTGCGCACTCTGACTATACTGACGCACCGCGACAAGGAATGCCGTGGAATATAATCGTTACATTACCGCGGACCTAGGCGTCTATAGTCGGACTCCTGTTGAACTTTCTCTATAGTGGAAATCTTTGGACAAGAGGGGACTTTGGACAAGAGGGGATGATGCCCCGTGACACCAAGCAGCTTTGAGCAGTAGCAACTTCGTCTGCAGTGTACTGAGTCTCACTTTGATATAAGGTCCCTAAAATCATTTGGATAGTTCGTCTAGTGACTCTACTTTCGAACGGTCTTCGACATTACGAGCAGCGAAATTTTGGGCTACCTGCCGAAGAAGGTGCGGCTCGCAAGCAGAAGCATTGCGACTCTCACTTAAAATAAAATTATAAAGGCTAAAAAGCTCCTAGGATTTTACAAAGTGGGTGTATGCAGAAGCTACGCGGTCGATCGACATTCTCGAGCGGGAACACCGTGTATATATGCCAGACTAATGCCAGAACGTTTTCCAAAACGAAAAGAGCACTCAAATGCGTGGCACTAACGTCGTTTCCGTTGCCTTTCGTTTGACGTCATCGTCGGCAGAAAGTTGCCGACACGTACCGACGAAAAGTGCCTGGGCTGTATACGAATACACCCACTGCCAGATCTGACGTAGAGCAACGGCGAAGCGAAATGTGTCAACGCGCACGCCTGGCATGAGGTGACGAATGAAAAGTGAAGCAATGCACAAAGGTCGAAAAATACGCAAAACTTTTTAGCTGAAAAAAAAAAATAATAATAAGCATGGCAAGCTACGTCACTTTTAAACTTTCCTCGCTGACTGAAATGTTCGCAGACGGTGACCAACGTGTGGAGACAAAGAGTTTGCAGGGGAAGTTCGAAAAAGCGACAGCCAGCGCACATAAGACTCGCACAATATTTCGCGCGATTGCAGTAAACATTGGTGGCAGCACGCGAGCAACCATGCTTAGGAGGGCCACGGCTTCTGCCTATTCCTCGTCTGCTAACTCCGTTCACTTCGCTTCTGGTTGACGACTGAATGATGATGTTTTGTATTGGCATTCCCTTCGAAACGGGACGGCGACAAACATTCACCTAGCCTGTTTGAGCTAATCAGGTATTATGTACATCTATTCCACTCTACCATTTTTTCTATCTCTCCGGTATTTTGTCACACTTCATTAAAAGCTCTGTAATTGCCTATGCATGTCGCGACTCCGGTTCTATCAACATCTTCCCTGCTTTTCATCTCTTGTTTATTTCGACTGCGAAACGGTTAATGGTTCCATTCGATTTGAATCCTATAGCGCTTATAGAAAGGCGGACGCCTTCCAGAAGCGGCATTCCGTTATGATCTGCTGAGTCGTTTCCAGACTCCCGCGGCAGTAGACACATGCCTCATCCTGCATGTTGCGCGAATATCTACTCCGGTATGTTTTGGTCCTTAGGCAAACGGCTCGAGCATCAAATAGCAAGGCACTGCCCTTTGTGTTATCCGTACAGATTTTTCCCTTCTAATTTCTTTCTTCTCATTCTTGTAAATCTCCACGGTCCTTTCTGTTTCCATTCTTTGCATCCAGTTCACTGTCTGCTGTTCGTCTATTTACACTTTCAATTACCCTGTACACTTGGTTGCCAACTTTCTTGACCTCTTCCCCTCCATTCTGTGTCCACGCTAGTGCGGTACAGATATTTGTGCACTTTATGGCCGCCCATTGCTTTTCATCCATGCTTCCGAGTCTTTCTTCAAAACTAATTTCGCTCTGCGCTTCTCTGACTTTAACGGAGGCCTGGACCTAAATGTCACCCTGACTGCCTCATCGGTGTTCTTACCGTGGGCGCCCAATGCCAACCGGCCCACGGACATTTGGTTAACAACCAACAGCGGCAAGATCTCGGATTTTAAGAGCAAAATTGCATTTGCGAACGTTAGCGCTGGCACCATTACTGCTTTCCGAACTCCTCGCGCCCCCTCATATTTAATGGAAGCCCCAATGTGCTCTAAGTTTCATTATAGCTGCATTCCGCTCCCCCTTCATTCTCAGATTATATTGGTGGATGTTCGAGTAGGTCTTTACTTCGTTTATGTATACGCCCAGGTATTTATGACTTGCTGTTGAATTGACACCACGTCACCACTCGTCTCTTCACGAAACGCACCGCAACCTCGTCAAGCTGCTCGAGCTTTTAGTCCCGTACTCCTCCTATTCAGAGGAAATAAAGTTGATTGATTGATTGATTGACCACCCCATTCATTACTCAACCAGCGTGGCGAGACGAGGTTGTTGGTGGTTCATGATGGACAACGGGCATAGCGCACGCAGGTGCGTCGTCCTGGCCACGTACTCCTCCAAGCTACCGCGAGCGTCAATTAAAAGTGTTTTCCTTTATACCCACCTCTAAAATTTGGGATACAACCTGACATTACGTGGTGTCTTTTTTTTTTTTTCGCCATGCGAGTCGTAAACTTAAAAGCTTAACCTCTAACTCTCGCAGGTAAAATGGGTACCCGCCGTGTGTATCCAATGCTTATTACAAGCAGCATATCATTCATTCACACTGAGGCTTGCCAATGACTGTCCCGCCTTTTTTCCCGCTTACCCGTTGCGCCACGAACTGCAGAGTGGGCGAGCGCCAAACATAATACTGATATTGTTCACGCCCATCAACGCACGCATATTGACAGATGAGGCGGGAATAAAAGAGAGAAAACGCTTGACAACGTTCCCACCCCGTGTACACAGGAGGCAGCGGCGGGGAGTTATACGACGGGCGACAAATCGCGCGCCTACACGAAAACCGCGGAACATTTAACTTGTCGCGTATATGAACCTAACATCACGCGTAGTAAATATAAACAATATATATGCGCAGAAAACTACTGCCGGTGACAATTATTAAAAAAAAAAAAACGAGTACTATCGTATACGTAAATACACATTATTCTCGGTTTCCCTTGCAACGTCTTCGCATAAGTAAATAAGTAAATAAATAAATAAATAAATAACGATACGTGGCACACACAGAAGCGGAAAAATTGTTTAGGTACGGAAGAAAGGATGATTAACCGTCAAGCCGACAAGATGACTGATTGACTACGCGCACATCGTGTCACATTTCGTTGCGATAAAGCTGAACTACATGAAAAACAATGCAATGGTGGCTACGACAAAACTTGTTTGCTTTTATTTTTAATGTACGTTTGTCGGATTTCATTTAGCAATAAATGTCATCTTTCGCGTCATCGAACCCACCGCGCGACAGTGCGCTGAGAATAAACCGACATCGTCGTATATACGAATGGGCAAGCAGAAAGGTTCGACCGCACGTGGGGTTCAACAAGACGTGTTCGTTTCAACATGTGTTTGTGTTCCACTGGCTTGAACGCTTATACCTCCCAGCAACGCGATGGTTCTCCACGTGAGACGCAGGATTCGCAAAGCTCTGTTCGCTCACGAAGCAAGAAAAGGCTGGTTAGGCGCACATTATAGTGCGCTTGATCAGCCTACTTCGCACAAACAGCTCGAGAACACACAGGGAATTAAATGTGTTTTCTAACTGAACACAGCTGCTAATATCCTCCCTCCCCCCTCCCCCAGAAAAAAAGAACAGGAATAAATGAAATGAAATAAATACATATAAATAAACTCAATGATCAACAATGCCGAAGGCGATCAACATGCAACATGATCAAGTTTTGTTTCAGCTTCCGAGACTGCGTGCGCAGGTGAGCGGCGAACAACCATTCGTCTCCGCATGCGGTCTCCCGTGCTTTTGCGTTCATGAGTAAAAATCGCATATGCCTCAAAAAAGCAGCTCACTGCAGCGCATGCAATAAGCGCCGTCTGCGGCAACAACGAGACCGAGCCCCGTCTTGCGTATGCCGTCTCACACAGCACGAACGTAAATCAACGAGCAAAGCGCGTGTGGTCTACGCAGCAGATGCCCCCCCCCCCCCCCCCCCCCCCTCTCTACCTCGCCGGTGACGACCACTCGGCATTTGATTTACGCAGGTGCGGCCGAAAGGCAAATAGCTAAGTTTCTAAAGCATGAGAGAGATATATATGACTTGGCTGCGAAAACGATCGGAGGCCAGCAACACATGACACGCCGGCATTTGAGCACGTGTCCACCGGAAACGACTAGATGAGCAAAGAGTACTTTAAATGGGAAAAAGAAAAGAACGAAGCGAAGAAGACGAAGAAAATGCTGTAGTGCCGTTCGGCGTTCTTCACAGTCGGGTAACCACGACTAGACAAGTTTCGCCAACGTGGACACGTTAGAATGACCTGCCGCCACAGGCTGAAATCCAGGACTCGTGTACGCAAGTTGCTTTCTGCAAAGCCAATCGCTTTCTTTCGTGTTGCACTTTTTTGTAATCGCAACGACTTTTTGAACATTAGAACACTGCTCCAAGTTGGCACTATATTATAGAAAGCCTTGGACACGGCGTAGACTTACCATCTTCGAACTTGGTCGAGTTCCACTGTCGTTGGCTGCATAACGAGATGTCCGTAACACAACGCGAACCACAGCAGAAACACACACACGCCACTCAGCCGAACGAGGAAGACGCGGCACCGGCGCAATCAAAAGCACCGGCAGAGAGGTGCAAGCGCCACTCGAAACGTCAGTTCACGAGGTCGTCGGCTAACGTTAGCAGGCAGGTCCTCCCGTAGTTCCTCGACTCGTTCCAAAAGCGGTAGCCAGCGCTACGTCCGAGCGCGCGAAATTACAACAGCGAAAAAACACAGCGTGGTCCACCGTAGGCAGAAAAAGAAAACTCGGGGCACGGCACGGAGCGGACGAAAAGAAGAGGCGACCGCCGAGAATGGACTACGACCGCGCAGGCAGCCGCGCTGGCGGTGAGCGAAGAAGCCACGAGGGAGCACGCAAACACGCACGCACGCCTTCGGTCTGCCGACTGGGCGCCGAACGAACGGTGCGGCGACGCGTAGCGCGCGTGCAGGGAGCGAGCGGGGAAGAGGACTCCCTCGGGGGACGCCGCTTTGGCGGCGGGGGAAGCCCGTTGTCGTCACGGCACGTCACAAGGCTACGTTCCTGACGTAACCTTTCCAAGGTGACTCCGAAGGCGCTGCCGCGGCGCTCTACTGGAAGTGGGGGGAGTCGCACCCGCTCGCAACGCGCACGCCGGGCTGCGTTACGGCACTTCCTACTGCGCGTGTGTGTGCAACGTGCCGTGTGGCAGAGGATCGCGCGTGCGGGTGGTTACGTGGCGGTTGCCCCCGCGCTCGGCCACAGTCAGCTGGTACGTACGCCCCTTCTTCCGCAGCCGCGAGAGGTTAGGCCTAAGCAGACGACGCACCAGACTCGCCGCCGCCGTCGTCTGCTCGAGACGCGCCTCTCGAGGGGGGCCGGCCTCCCGCGTCACATTCCACCACGGCAGCGAAGCAGCCAAAGTTTTGTTGGGGTGGGTTTCCTGCCCACGTCTGTCCGTGCGCAGTGCATGCCGCTGCGTGCTACGTGTGTGCGCGCTTGTCTGCGAGCGCCGTCGTGAGTTTTCAGTTTGCGGAAAGCGGAGGGGGGGGGGAACACCCTCGGCGCCGGACAGATACGGAGGAAAAAAAGAAATAAAAATCCGAAAGAAAAAAACGCCGACTTTGAAGCAACAGCTGGTTCTTTATGGCAGCCTCCGCGCCTCTCGCGCCATCTCGTGGCGGAGACTGCAAATGCCGAGTGGCTGCGGCTAGTAGCCTGTTTTAAGTTCTGGCGGAGTGTCTCTCGCTCACGTATCTCTGTTTTTCTTTTTTGGTCGAGTTTGATGCTACGATGATTTGTCTGACCTGAACAACAACTTACTTCATAAGCGCTCACATTCTTTAACGCCCACTTCTGTATGAGCGAATATTAGTAAAAAGGACCGCGGGCGAAGTATTGAACATCTGTCTTCTTTCATTTAATTTTGTGCTATCCACATTACTGAGAACTCCGGGCCAACTGCAATTTCACTATTCAGATACATGTACAACGAAGAAATCTTTTTATGAGAGAACCGCTGGACCGTTTTGAACTAAATTTGTTTTGCTTGAGAGAGAAAGTTAAATTCTAGTGACTCTAAGACGGACAATTTTGATATAGAGCTTGCAATTCTTTTTTAATTCCCGAAAACGGGCAAGTCGCAAAAAAAAGAGAAAAAAAAAATGAAGCACGAAGTTTACAAATCTATAACTCTGCACCCAAAACACATATCGTATTTCTATATGCTGCATCTATTAGAGATTCTTAAGCGGACTAATTTCATATTGGAAATTACAGCTTATGTGGAGGCGCTACAATATTAACGAAGGTTTTGCAAAAGCCCTGCTCACAAATTAGTGGTATAATTTACAGCGGTGTATATATAATACGACAATTTTGTCCGCCTTAAATGTCTTAATATGGTCCGTTCACAGAATCGCGATATCGTTATTTATTCATGACTTACAGAGATGAAAATTCGGTACATAAGTTCCGATTTTGCAATTTTCAGCAATTATTCAATTATTATAAAAAGAATATGACGCCCTAACTAAAAAATCTGCTTCCTACAGTCGCTGGATTTTAACTTTTCTCTTTTAAACGTGACAAACATTAAAATCGGTGCAACTGTTGCCGCAAAACACGATTTCTCCGTTTCCCGTGTACAGTCGACTCCCGTTAATTCGAGCCTTGGCGGACCGTACAATTTGGTCGAATTATCCGGACGGTCGAATGAACAAACGGCGGCAAAATGAATGAATTCCAGCCGTGTTTTATTACTTCAAGAAGTCTGTTATCGTCGACAGACTACTTGAATACAGTATTAAAATAACCAAATACATGTATTCGTCGAATCAGTGGCCGACAGAGCTCAACACTAAAGAATTCTAAATCAGGAGACGCAAGCCGCTTGCGTCCCCTAATCTAAAAACATCTATTGTCTGATTCGTCTGAAAAAAAAAAAAAAAAAAAATCGGCTGATCTGCCACGGCTTGGATAATCAGCTGTTTTGACAATAAATTTGATATATATTGGGGGTAGTATGATATATATATTGATAGCATGGATCGATATATATATATATATATATATATATATATATATCGATCCATACTACCCATACATGGATCAACGCGATGCTTGGCAGAGCGACAAAGACGACGATGAAGACGCTGGCTCTTGGGCCTGATCGGACATCTCTTGCCCTAGCCTCCTCTGTATATATGTTGTAAATATATCCTTCGCCTCCACCTCGCTTCCGTGACACTTTGGTGGAGGTGCGGGGTAGACAGCGTTCGAGGCGCCGAGGACCAGCGCCAGCGGGTAACGGGCGACGTGGCCGAGTACGGTGACAAGTAAAACATATCGGTCGATCGTCAGGGGTTCTTCAGGTGTCTCGCGTACTTACGCCCACATCCGACGCCGGTTTTTCTGGCCTGGCATGTACCGTTCTGTGCTCCGCTACGTCGCTGCTTGTGAACGCTGCCAACGCCGCAAGCGCCCTTCAGCGCTGCCTGCAGGCCAGCTACAACCTATTGACATCCCTGCAGAGCCATTCTTCCGCGTCGGCCTTGACCTTCTAGGCCCTTTCCCTACGTCCATCTCGGGAAACAAATGGGTTGCGGTCGCGACAGACTACGCCACGCGCTTCGCAATCACCAGGGCTTTGCCGACAAGCTGTTCTACAGACGTCGCTGACTTTCTCCTACACGACGTAATTCTACATTTTGGCGCCCCTCGGCAGCTCCTCACCGATCGCGGGAGGTGCTTCCTATCAAGAGTGGTAGATGACATCCTTCGTGCCTTCTCCATTGAACATAAGCTCACCACTGCTTATCATCCGCAGACGAATGGATTGACCGAGCGCCTGAACCGAACGCTAACCGAGATGCTGGCCATGTATGTTTCATCAGATCACCGTGACTGGGACTGCACGTTACCATTTGTTACCTTTGCGTACAATTCCTCGCGACATGACACCGCTGGATATTCACCGTTTGATGCGCTGTTTGGCCGACATCCTGCGTTGCCCTTCGAGACTCTCCTTCCTTCGGCTCCTCACTCGCCTACTGAATACGCCAGTGACGTCGCAGCTCGAGCCTGTGCAGCTCGTCAACTTGCCCACGATCGACTTTCTGCTTCGCAAGCAGCCCAGAAGTCCCGTTACGACAGCCGACACAGAAGCGTGCACTTCACGCCTGGCTCTGTGGTCCTCCTCAGGTCGCCATGCCGCCGCATTGGCCTATCAGAGATCCTCCTCTCACGTAACAAGGTTCTTCAAGGTTCCTACAAGGTTCTTCGTCAACTCGGTGACGTAAATTCTGAAATTGTACTCCTGGATCCTGCTTCTTCGACCTCATCGCTGCCAACTGAAGTCGTTCATGTTTCCCGGCTGAAGCCATACTGCTCTTCTAGCTCCTCGACTTCATAACAAGCGCCAGGACGGCGCTTCAGCCACCGAAAAGTGATGTTACGGAGCGATCCATACATGGATCAACGCGATGCTTGGCAGAGCGACAAAGACGACGATAACGACGCTGGCTCTTGGGCCGGATCGGACATCTCTTGCCCTAGCCTCCTCTGTACATTATATATATATATATATATATATATATATATTTCTTTAATTGAATCAGTAAAGTACAAGTAATTTCCCCTATGATGTCCTTGGTGTCATTTTTGGCTTCTTATGATTAACAAAAATCGGGCCCCTCGGTTCCCTTTCTCGTTCATATATATATATATATATATATATATATATATATATATATATATATCTTGCAAAGTTTATGTTTATGCACAGTGAAGACCATTGATGTCATGTAATATTTATACTACACCACGCCGACGCTATGCTGAAGTGCAAACACCAAATCAGGCGGATGCACAGCGTGAAAAGACGGAATGGCAGCATGACGACTGCGACATATGACCGCGAATGTATACGAAGACGACGGATATCACGATGGCACGAAGACGATAGAACGACAACGACAGCATGATGATAATGGGATGGCGATGCTGGAATATATGCTTATAAACGCCGACGAACGCCAAAGCCCAGTAAAAAAGGCAATCAATGTTTGGCTTTAAAAAGAACAGGACCAGAGCTCCGAGTTCCGCTGCAGCGTCCTCCGGCGTGTGCGTAACACTGGTGTAATTAGTTCACAGGTGTGTAGCTCGCTGTTTAACAGCCGGCTATGACGTAGCTATGCGATATCTTCCTTCCATCACACCTGAGAGGTGCTGAAGCCTTTTCCTGTTCGCGTTTCATTCCGGGTTGGTAGCATACGTAAAAAAGATAAAAAAAAAAAAAAAAAAAAAAAACAGCACCGGCCAACTTTGCATGAAATATAGTTCGCAACGTTAACAGCAGCGCATTAAATCATTCGCTTGTTCCGTGGTGAAATGTCTGCAGTGACAGCTGCGCTGCACTCGTATTTTAACAATTCAGGACCTACATGCACTAACAGGCGTATATACGACGTCAAACCCACATTCGCTTTGTTGTTCTCATTTATGCACGCTTCTAAATGAATGGGTTGCGTTTCCTATATACGAAATGTGTTTGTGACGTTTCCCGCCACCCTTGCCATTCATCATCGCTAAATGATTCCGTCGTATAGCTACATGTTCACCCAGATGGTCATGTATATGATAGGCGCACACTGACAACTGCGTTATTATAGGCCATGTTGGCGCTTGTTGGCCACGCCATAGTTCTTTCGGCAGCTCTTAATCTATCGCATTCTTGGCATTCAGTGGCTATGGCGTTTTGCTGCTCGAGCACGAGGTCGCAAGTGCGATTCCCTTTCACGGCCGCCGCATCCCGATGGGAGATGTCGGAACGTGAAACAATAGTCAACCGCCATACACCGTCGCCCAGAGAGTGAAAACCCGTCTATTACTAATGATAATTAACTACGTTGCGCAAATTATGACCAAACGCGTCCAGCCGTCTAATTACGTCTCGCGCACTTAACCTCCACATATAATTGCGGCACGTATACAAAGAATTCTGTCCCGACGAGGTGCGGTGGCAGTCGCTCACTGTTTTGTGCTAACCGATCTCGCATCGCGCGCGCGGCGGAGACATTTCGCTGCGTTCGGCGGTTCATTTTGCGAGCCGACTTTATTTAGTGTCGCGTACGGGGGAGTTTATGGAAGTACGGATACAATCGTAGCCAACTAGCGCACAAATACACAGAAGGACTGAAAGATGAAGAGACACATAAGCCTGTCGGCCCTTGTGTGCTATAGCTGGCGAATGGCTACTATATGATGGATGCACTCGTCCATGCAGTCATTCGTTTTATTAAGCAGATAAAAGCAAAGACACCGAAACGAGCCTGTAGTGAAGGTATTGCGCAACAGCCAGTGCCATGTCCTGCCCAGCCATGGCAGCAACTTTAGTGTGCACACTTATATAGCGCGCATTATTTTATCAATGAGGGAGGTCCTTCATCCTGCCGGGGACATAAATATAGGCTTATGATTGATGATGATTTTGTCGATGTGGTTTAAAGTCCAAAAGCAACATCTGGGCTGCGAGGCAGTAGCTGGACGCTTCGAATTCTACAAGGAAGGCCTTGACAACACCTTAAGGAATTATATCTTGCTTTTTTCTTTCACATCGTTCTTTATTTTTCTGCTCTGCCTCTATCGCAGCATCCACGGATGTAGACAGGCCGTAGCGTATTTTTTCCAATAGTAGAGCTACTGTCACAACAGAAATCTCTTTACGCGCGTCATTAATCCTCCAGATCCTATGCAAATAATCACCGAAGCGGTCACGGTCTTATATTTCCTCGTCGATTAATTTTCCCGAGCCTCTCCTTGAGCCAAGTCACGTTTTATGTTTGTAACATGTTCAATCCAGATCAATGGCGTGCTTATTACGTACTGAGGTCGCTAATACGTCATTTCGTATGCGACAGATGTGGAGATATCCACAACGGAAATATCGTTTGAGGCCTGGTTCCAAGTATTCACAAGGGGCTCCGAAGGATGTCATACACCGAGCCGATTGGCATAATATTCTCCCCACTGTCCCTCCTCTCATCACCAGCGGCAACATTGCTCGCTCCAACTGGTCAGCCTGCAGTGCAGGCTCGTTGACCTTCATAGGAAGGCGGCTAACAGCGTTCATCGAATGTAAGATGTTTGGCCGTGAGTTGAAGGGGATTACGGATCATGTCAGCGTTTCCGTCACGTTCTTTTCCTTATTCATGTGTGGAATTTCCAAGGATGTAGGGCAAAATGAAGTAAAAGCAAGCAATACGCGTACTGGAACAAACAGGTGCATGGGAGGAGAGTACCTGCGCACGAAACGAGTGTGTACGAAAAAAAAAACCATTGAAAAATTGCAGCAGATCCAACGAGCTGAAATCTATACACAGCGAAGCTTTGTATGAGTGCACGAAGAGTCGAAACACGAGTACAGGCACGCACGCACGCGCGGGCGCACACAAATTATACCGGGCGTTTTGTTAAGCGGAGTTGCCGACTACTAGCAAGTACGACGGACGCCTTACCATGGTTTCAGAGGAAGCGTACCTATACGTACGTAGCGCAATTCGAATGCATTCTATCCGCAAGAAGCGTTTACTTCCTCCAACCGCGGATGCGCGAAGACGAGCTTTCTGGTTCTTTTTTTTTTTTGCTTTCCCCCGCACGACCGGCGCCGCCGCTGATGCGCGGAGGCGAGTGCCATCTGGCAGTGCTACAGGGAACTCAGCGGTGCGCGTGCTCCACTGTGGTTAATTGGCCTACTAGGCCAGGCCGCAGCCACGGTCACGAAACCCGGCGAGGTTCGCTAAGAAAAGCTTCGCTTTTAAAATGTACGGAACCGCTGAGAGGAAAGCCGTAAAGAGACACTATAAAGAAAAACAGTAAATTAACGTCAGCTGGTAAATAATTCTTTTTGAAAGCCATATTTCCCTTCATCTGGCCCGAAAAGGTTGATGTACGCTGGAGAAATGAAAGGACAATCTTACCTTTCCTGAACTTTCGCGCTGAAACCTGATCGCCGGTACGTCAGTGTGACGACACAGATTTAAGTTTTTTTTCCCCCTCGTAGTTTGGGCACTTTGACGCAGGAAAAGTTCTCGAAACTTGCTAGGTTGAGTCTTCGGTTTCCTTAGAATGCAACTCAGTCCACGACATTCCGACTGCGTCATGCATGGTGCGACAACGGCGCCATCTGTGCACGCGAACCATGTATGGTCGAGTAATGGCTTCTTTCATCTACGCAACGACACCAAAGTATGACGCGTGCGTAGTGCGGTTGCCAAAGGTGTATAGGCGATAATGCTGTAACATCTTTTCGCTAGATGCGATCCCCTATGACCGATTTTAAGGACGCCAAAGTATGGGCCGATCCCGAAGATAGTACAGTCTAAGAATGTGGGCCGGTGCCGAAAGTAGTGCAGTCTAAAATGTGGCACGTGGGTAAGTGTCAATGGGTATGTGCCGCTCTTCAACGAACCTCTTTGACGCCAACTTGGGCCACTGTGTATGTGACACTATAGTATGCACGGACTTCACGGCGGCGCCGCCAGAAGGCGCCGCGTGTCCAGAGGAAAGCGCTCGAGCAGCCCCCCTGCAATACCCGCCCCATACATCATTTGGACAGTCATCGCAGATGAGTTCTTCCCAAATTTTTTTTATTGGACACTCCAAGCGGATTTCTGCCGTCGCCGTGATGTTCCTTATAGAGTCCAACGGCGATGAAATCGTCGCCGCGCGCCGTATGCCGTATGTGCGAGTGAAAGTGCGCGAGGGACGCGCGCTTTCACGGGGAGCGAACGCACCGCGGAGAGCAAACGCGACTTCTTCCGCCGCGCGAAAGGCCGTTGGGGGGACGGGAGGTAGAGAGGGAGGGGAGGCGACGTTTAGCTGCGGCACCAAATGCCTATTTATATAAAAACGTTGCGAGGCGAGAAGGTGGTAAAGACTTTCGACGCTGCTCGACGAGTCTCTCGTTCTGATCTCGTCGAAAACCTCCGAGCCGCCGCCAGAGGCACCGACAACAGTCACCAACGTTTTGCCCGCGTTCGCACCGAACGCGGGCAAAACGCCGACAGCGTCGACAACAGTTCTGCGCGTTCCTGGTGCTGCTGCATGTCTAAGTTCATACAGCTGATGAAACTACTATCCTTACTTCGTATAGCTCTCTACTAATTTGCTATCGCAATTGATGCTTTTTGGGTGAAACTGCGACATTTTTTTTCTCACCTTAACAATGTTCCTCTGGCAGTAGGAGTGGTCAGTGTTTAAAATCGGTGTGTATCGGGGCCTTGCGTTGTAAATCGACTGTACAATTACTAACGAAAATATAACGTAGCTGACATTGCACAGTTTTGTTGAACACATGCCAAACACACTACACAATTCATTAATGCTCCAACGAGTTAAAAATAACAACTGAAACGCGACGCTTTCAGGAGCATGAAATTAATACCTAATGTTGGTGAAAAAAAAAAAAAAATGGACACGTATACATTGTGAGTGGTCACCGAATGGACTGGGGCTGGCCTTCCCGACGCTGAAGAAAGGAGGAAAACGCCTCCTCTCCTCCCTCCATTCGCTCTGCTCAAGTGGAAATAGCAGTAGACTTCGCGGGGGAGCTTGTCCTGGGTACTCCCGCGTCCTCTTTTCTTCCATGTTCCAGAAAACGTGTGCCTCACCTAAATGCTTCGAAATCACCGTGCTGGTAAAGATAAGGGAAGGGAGCGGAGCAAAGGATGCGGTTTCAATAGAAAGGAACGACCCCAAGGATAGTTCAGTGCGGCTGTGTTCTCGCTTAACGTCGAAAAAAAAAAAGTTAGTAGATTTCTTCCCCTGAAGCTGGCGCTTTTTCGGGATTCACCTCAAATTCGGGATTTTTCAGTTTTCACCGATTCAAAGAAAACAGTATCGGGGGCAATTTTCGGTGTTTATCAGTGTATACTGAACACACGGAACCTTATAGCTATATATAAGCCGCCTGGATATGCACTCTAAATGTCCCCAATGTACGTTAGCATGCATGCACAACCCGCCGTGGTTGCTCAGTGGCTATGGTGTTGCGCTGCTGAGCAAGTGGTCCCGGGATCGAATCCCAGCCACGGCGCGGCCGCATTTCGAGGGGAGGCGAAATGCGAACACACCCGCGTACTTAGATTTAGGTGCACGTTGAAGAACCCCAGGTGGTCCAAATTTCCGGAGTCTCCCACTACGGCGTGCCTCATAATCAGATCGTGGTTTCAGCACGTAAAAGCCCGTAAAATATAATATCTGCGACGACTGTTGCCTCTCATTCCTGCTGTAGCTTACGAGTGTGTCGGCATAAAATCAATCAGTTTGCAGTCGATTCAGCGCTGGCCACGTGGAACGTATAATTCCATCACGCTTTCGGCGGCGGCGCATCCTTTAATGCGTGCTCTGCGAGATGACCGCGGTTACCGGTGAAATCGGATGCGTCTTCTTTTTCTTTAAATGTATGCATGCGCCAACTCTGGACGAAGCGGCAAAAAAAGAGAGGGAGAGAGAGAGAGAGAAAAAAAAGAAGGAAAACATGGAAATACGCTGCATTTGGTGACCGCCTTCGAATGCCTTTAGCCAAATGTGTTGTCGATTTGCTTGTCTACGATTGTCTATCAAAGGAATATATGCAGACACCCTACAATAGCGTACACACGGAAATAGTTTTCTAACCTCTTCGAAATCGATGTATTCAGTCTCGGCTGTGTACACGACGGACACAGCGGTCGTACAAAAGTGGTGACGTAAGAATCCTCTCTCATCGTTGCACTGCAACCCCGGGCACGTGGCAGGATGCCTCTCTCGGGCGGGAAAAAGAAAAGAGCGAAAAAAAAAAAAAAGCTTGTTACACGCGTGTGCTGTTTCCCGCTCTGGGCTAGCACCTTTGATATTTTATTAATTTTATTTATTAATGTAGTTCTTCAAGTGAATTCTCTTTAGCGTTTAACTACTTATTTTCCAACTTTATGTATCCATTTTATGTAGAAGGGGTAGCCGCGGCGACTCTTACACGCGCCATTTCCTAACCATTGTGTATGCTGAATAGCTCATTTATCTGCGGATACTGCAGACCCTTTCCGGGCCCATGCAGGAATTGGTTGTACGATCAGTGCGCGTGAACAGTAACACAAAACTAAATTTCAGCATAATGTGAAACAAATGTGAAGACAGGAATATACATAACAAAATACGGAAAATTAGAAATATTCCACATCCTCTACACATTTCGAAAATTATTCCAGTGTGGAACAGTTTAAAACCACGTCAGACGGTTTGTGCAACAAAGAGCATTTATGGGCCATTAATGACACGACTAAACGGCTGGCGAACGGTTTTACTGCGGCTAGACCTGGTCGAAGTGTTTAAAAGAGTCCTGCAAGTAGTGAGAGCAGGGTATATTGAAGTGATCACGGTAGAGAAGGTACATCAACTTTAGTCTTGAGGTTATATCCTGCGCGTTCTAAGCGATTGAAGATTTGCTCTTTTGACTAAATAGACCAGCGCTTATGAGGGCCATGTACAGTCATTGTTGACAAAACGTGCTGCCAGTTCCCGAATTTTCTCGATCTTGTAAATTAAGTACTTCTGATGTGGGTCCCGTATTAATGTCTGCGTACTCTAAGGTTGGTCTCACAAACGTTTTGCACACCCGCCGCGTTGGCTTAACGGCTACGGTATTGCGCTGCAAAGCACGAGGTCGCAGGATCGAATCCCGGCCGCGACGACAGCATTTCGATGGGAGCGAAATGCAAAAGCAGCCCTGCGCCGTGGATTGCGCACCCGTCAAAGAACCCCGGGAAGTCGAAATTAATCCGGAGTCCCCCACTACGGCGTGCCTCTTAATAAGGTCTTGGTTATGGCACCTAAAACTCCAGCACTCATTCAAGCGTTCTCTATGCATTTTATTTTACTGCTGCTGGGAGTGTCACGCAGTCCCCTTCCGAGTTAAGACAGTTCACCACGAGCTCGATTGCAACTAGAAACAGTATACGTGGTTCCCAGTTAAGGCTGCTAGTTGGTGTAACTCCTAAGCAATGTACCGTCAATAGTTGTCTTCAAGGTCACACTAGCTCCTCTGAATTGCGCATTCTCAAGCGCATTATTATTATTATTATTATTATTATTATTATTATTATTATTATTATTATTATTATTATTATTATTATTATCTCACAAGGAATTTGGCGCCGCGAAATCTTGCTCGTTGTCGCATTCTCATCCCAGAGCTGCCCTCCGCTGATCTACCTCGTTTTGCCGTAGCGCTACGACTAGGCGACCCTCCCCAACCTCTCAGCTCCGACGCGCCGCGTTTAGCCGATTCGTATGAAGAAGAAGAAGAAGAAGAGCAACTAAAAGGAAAAAAAAAATGTCTTTTATTTCCTCCCTGCCACTTCGTGATACATGTTGCCAGCGCAAAATCAAACGGGACCCCACGAGAAGACACGACAAAGGCTGACCGAAAACCGCGCTATGCTGCCGCAGTTCTACGTTATTCCATTGGATGGCGCTGGCATCGCCAGTTGTCGCCACCGCCGCCGGAGTCTCGGAATTCAAGATCCCGTCGGTGCAGGCGCGTGGCGTGCTCCAATCATCATTGCCTTAGGCTTAGTGCATATGTGTGTGTATAAAAAAAATGTAATTACATGCAATTAAGAAGTAGCTATAAGGCAAGTCACTCAGCTTCCATTCTGTGCTTGCGTCTAAACACGCAAGTGGCGGTCCTTTTTATACCAGAAGGCGCCTTCAGAAATTCAGTACAGCCCTATGCGTGAGCCAGTCGCAAACCGGAAACGAGGTCAAGAAAGTTGAGCGGTACTGGCACCTGTTTGCTGTATCCAAGAAAATTGTGCAGGTCTGCTCGATTGCTTTCTTCCTTTACAGGCAGCGATAATCAACGGCGCGCGCAGACAGGCTATATAAGGAAACGCAGAGGAGAAACTAGGCCACGCATTATCTTCTCGTCTGTTTAACGATAGCGCTGTTTTGACGAACACACAGAATATTGGGCCTAGGGTGCGTTTAATGGTCGGTAACCTTACGGCAAGATGTAGGAAAGCAACTCCAGATGTGTTCGACTTCATTCCTTAGCATTCGTATTTCATACCGCTTCACCTGTGCACACATGCTCATGTCCTTCCGGACGCATCAAATCTACATGTTGCACTGCGAGCAGCTCCAGTCAGCAGTGGCTATAGCACGTTTTTCTCCGCATTATAAATGTGTCTACGTGTCTGTACAATGCATGAATCATGCTGCGCGTACTACTGCCGGGATTATCGTCGACGCCAGATTTTGATTTATGTCGCTATGACGCAGTAACAAAGAGAATATGTCACGGAGGCGCGTCAATCATACATGCACTGCAAATAAATTAACGCTGCTGCGTATTACGCTTACGACAACGTAATCGTCACGTCATTCCCTGATGACTGCGCACATGGCTACTCGGCTACCCTCAGAGTATAGTGCTCAGTATGCTCACACACTCATCTGAGTGTGTGTCCTCGACTTAATACCTAACAGCAGCGCCATAATATGCAATCATAACGATATTAAAGCGAAGGTTTCTATGTCTCACTGAGTCGTCCGTGAGCGCCGAAAACGCACTGCAGGAAAGCCAACTTACACAATGGAACTATCTGCGCACACATTAGAACAACGGCTGCGCATCTGCGCACACAATAGAACGCACGACATACGAATCGTAGAATACTACAGTTTGCATTCGCAGTTGTACCGATAAGAACAATGGGAACTGGGACAACACGCTACCCGGACGAACTGTATAATATATCTGCATTGCATTACGCGCGTCACGCAATGCATTCCGGGCCGTCACCATGGGTAGGCCGCGGGTGCAGCGCACGGCAGAAGAGGCTGCCGTACGCGAACGTAAGCGCGAGCGCGATCGTGCCCGTGAAGCCGATCCCGTGTATCGGCAACGGCGGAGCCTCTGACCGTCTACCACAGCGATTACAAAAAGCAATACTGTGCAAGTGTAGAGTCGTCCGTGAAAGCGTGAGTGTGTGCGTGTAATCAACGGCTGCATAAAGGCTATGTAACTTAACGAAATGTGCCTTCATTCAACTTCAACGTTCAAAAAATAGAATCCTAAACAAGCAATCAAATCACATATGCATCGCATCGGGTCGCTCAGCATTTCTTGGGTTCGTTGCGTGGTCGTTGGCTTTCGACTTTGATTCAGTTTGCATGGGAGAAAGCTTCGCGTTCAACCATCTTTTTTTTTTAAGAAAGGGGCTTTGATTTTACAATGTTTATCAGCCCTCTCGCATGCTGTGAAAAATATCTAATACTGTTAATCGTAATGCCACCCATTATACATAATCGGTGTGACGCCGGCTTTCCCTTGCAGTGCATTTTGAACCGTAAACAGTACAGACGCTCTCTCTCTTTAAAACTTCGAGTGAAATAGAGAACTGCTGCCGTAAGAGCAGGTAGAACTGATTAAGATTTGGTGCACAATGAAACACTGTGTGGACATGGTATGAAATCACGTACATTCTTGGAGCGCAAAATATCATACCAAATTCTTGCACATGCTCCTCTGTGCGTATCAAATAATGGTAGAAATACATCTAGATCCACGCTCAACAGTTTGTGCGCCATTTCCTGCACCACCGCACCATCATTCGTAGGTTGTAATGCGTCACAGACGATATGTAGCTGCTATGGGCCAGGTTTCTTCGACGTCACCAAGAGAACCACCGAGTAGAAAGAATGCGAACCAGTCGAATCAAACGAGTGGCAGACCTTTAAACATGAGGGAAGGAAAAAAGGACTAGGAAGGAGCGTCACGTGACAATTTCGAAGCGTAGTAATATATATATATATATATATATATATATATATATATATATATATATATATATATATTAGCCGCCGAGTGCGTGGAGGGTATGGGGTAGAGTGAGTGCCAACGGGTGACGCCCATGTCCAGGAAATTTGTACATTGCGCCTCACACAATTTGTTGAGCTTCACCGCAATACACCAGCGTAACTTGAAGGGTAGCATTTCAAAAAAAATTATATATATATATATATATATATATATATATATACAGGGTGTTTCAGCGAACACTTTCAAAATTTATTTAAGGTTGCCTGTGGCAGATAGCCCAATTCTAGATAATGAGCTGGTCTACTTGAAGAGGCGGACATTACTTGCACAAAAATTGAAATGCATACTCGACTACTTAAAAAAAATTTACTAATTAAGTTTTGAACTAATCACCTGATGGCCCATATTGCAATTTACAAATTGTAGCCGTGGAGTTCGCAAGACGGATCCACTTAGAATTAATTCTCAGGATGACACCAGTTTCGAGATATTAATTCCCAAACTTTGCGGAGAAATGCATTGGCGTTCCAGTTAATTTTGTGCTTCAATGCAAAAAGCGACGTTTTGTTAAGAACCTAACTGGAACGCCAATGCATTTCTCCGCAAAGTTTGGGAATTAATATCTCGAAACTGGTGTCATCCCGAGAATTCGTTCCAAGTGGATCCACCTTGCGAACTCCACGGCTACAATTTTTAAATTGCAATATGGGCCATCAGGTAATTAGTTAAAAACTTAATTATGAATTTCTTGTAATTACTGGATTATGCATTTCAATTTCTTGTGCAAGTAATGTCCGCCTCTTCGAGTAGACCAGCTCCTGAACTAGAATTGTGCTATCTGCCACAGGCAACCTTTAATAATTTTTGAAAGTGTTCGCTGAAACACCTCTCTCTCTCTCTCTCTCTCTCTATATATATATATATATATATATATATATATATATATATATATATTTCAGAACGTCTGCCAAGTTCCAACACGTTTTTGTTAGCAACGTCTGGGGGGTACTTCCTTCTAATACCATACGCATTTACGGCACTTAGTTGTTTGGCCCTTAGGGCTGCGTTTTGTCAGTGTTTTGGTCAGGATCAAAACACTAATATAAGGCAGGACTAAGTGCAAGTACCCTCTCGACGTTGCTATTTGAAACTTGTTGAAACTCTGCGGATCTTAAGAAATATATACACATATTTTTTAAACGCTGCCCATTAAGTTACACTGGTGTATTGCACCGAAGTTCAACAAATGGCCGAAGGGGCAATGTCCAAAATTCCTGGGTCCAAGAGCTACCACGGAGCAATAAAAATGTCTTGAAACGTCCGATAAACGTGTAGGACAGTGTAGAGGAGATATACAGTCAAGAAAGTGGCCAAAATCAGCCTCTGGCCACTCTGCGCAATGGCACGTTTCAAAACACTTTGAAAAATTCCTCCAGGCACAGATTCGCCAAACGGTGTTGCGATTTTGGCAATGGGTGCTAGGTTGATTGTGTACGTCTCAAAGCTGCAGAATTGCCTACGGGAGAGGACTTTAGATTAATTTCGACCATCTGGGATCTTTAACTCGAACTCAAGCACAGGAGTGTTTTTGCATTCCACCACTATCCGAGTGCATGCAGCCACGTGCTCACACAGCCACTGATACTGAGCCACCATGGCGGGTAATTCAATTAATTGAATTACGGGGTTTTACGAGCAAAAACCACGATTTGATTATGAGGCACGCCGTAGTGAGAGACTCCGGATTAATTTTGACCACCTGGTGTTCCTTAAGGTGCGCCCAATGCACGGTCCACGGGCGTTTTTGCATGCAAGTCGATAGGATGAAGTGCGCGAAGAGCGCGTGCCCAATCGTTTTGACTGTACAAAGATAGCACGGAGTGAACAGGGTTGATATACAAGGGCTGATCGCGAGTAAACGCGTGTTGATATATGTGTGATACGCAGTACACCACTCAGCTAAAGGGATCGAGTAACCGGACAGTTAGGCTATGAGGAAGAGAAGTCCCAAGGAGGAGGAGGAATATACATTTATTAATAAAAAAAAAAGAAGGTAGCGTTTCAGAATGGGTCTCTATTCCAAGACTCCAGTGGCCACCGCGACCCGCCCAGCTTGATCCAGGAGGCCCTTCTGGGCCTCGAGGTCAACAAGAGCGAGGATGGCCTCCCAGGGCTCCCTTCGCACGGTGAGTACCAAAGGTGAATTAATGGTATTAGGTCTTTTGGCGCACTCCCATGTTACAGGTCCTGGAAATGAAGGCCAGGACCTATACCACAGGCAAGAGTTATTATACAAGGTTGGGTTTATTTTATGGTATCTACTTAAATGCGTCTGTATTCTTCTATATTTCTGCGCCTCCTCCACATGAAGTAGTTTGTGTGGTGGGGCGTACTGTTGTCGGGCTGGTGCTCTAGTATATCGCGGACCAGTAGGGAATCGTCTGTTTGATCGCAGTGCGTATCTCCAGCTCGGTTAATAAAGCCTCGAGCTAGAGTGTGTTTGCCTGTTCGTTTTCCGAGATACCCTCGTGGCCAGGACACCATAAAATTGCATGATCTTCTTTCAATGTGTCGCCGATGATCTTAAGGGCGACACGAGCTTTGCGGCCTTGTAGATACATTCTGCATGCCACTTGTGAGTCGGACATTATTAAAGCTGAGCTGTTTTGATTTTACTTATATGCGATAGCGAGTGCGATGGCCGTTGCTTCCGCTGTAGCAGTGCATCTAGTACGTATCGAGACTGATGTGTTAAGTGTTCCGTGGCGTGTAGTTTGGACTGCCACTATTACATGTCCTTTGCTAAATCTAGCTACATCTGTATACATTACTTCTTGATTACTGCCGAAGGTTTTCTGAAGCTGTCTAGCTCTTGCTTGTCTTCTCGCTTTGTGATGGTTTTTGTTCATGTTGCGCGGGATTGGGGAGACCATTATGCGCTTGCGTATTGGATCCGGCATCGTGGTCGTTTGTTACTGGCAGTATTGTGGTCTTAAACGCGACAAAACGTTTCTACCTCTTCTTGTGAGGCACAGTCGCTCTCTTTGTGTCATCAGAACGGCTGTTCTTAACTCTTCAAATGTGTTGTACATTCGTAAAGCTTGCACCCTCTCGTTTGCCGCATTCGTATAAGGAAACCCGAAGTGCTGCCTTATACGCGCCACGTATTATTAGGTCAATTTCTTTAGTTTCCGACGGGGTTAGCTCTTGATATGGTAGCCCGTATGTTATTTTGCTAATAACATAAGCCTGAACTAGACTTACAGTTTCGTTTTCGTGCAGCCCTTTGCCTTTCTTTGTAATTCTGATTATTAGTCTAGCGATGCTCTTCATGCTTGACTTGAGAGTCGCTATGATGTGAGTGACTCTTTTGTTACTTTGTAACGATAGTCCTAATATTCTGATCGTATTTCTTACTGGCAACGCCTGGTTTCTCATTGTTAGGTGGATGGCCGGTTTGTTTCTGTAGTTACGCCCATGGATACGAATAAACTCAGATTTTTCCGGAGCGCATTACATGCCGTTTTGTTCTGCGAAGTCCTTCAGCGAGTCGATAGCCTCTTGTATAGTTTGTTCTTTTTGTCCTAACGAGCCTTTGCAGGCCCATAAGGTGACGTCATCTTCGTATAACGCGAAGTTGAGGTGGTTAGTTTTCTCTAGTTGTCGTACCAAGCGGTTCATTCCGACATTGAATAGAAGTGGCGAGAAGATGGCACCCTGTGGTGTGCCTCTGTTAGGCATTGGGAGTTTGGGGGATCGAATATTTTCCATACCTATTGTGGCCTTACGGTCAGTGAGGAAAGAGCGAATGCAATTATGAATCTTAATTCCACAGCCCGTTCTTTCGAGCTCTTAAATTATGAGGGTATGGGAAATTGTGTCAAAAGCGATTTTTAAGTCGATTGCTGCTATGATGTTCTTTCCCCCTGTAGGGATGTTTTGCAGCCCGTCATCTCGTAGTCTTATGAATATGCCTTGTGTAGAAAGTTGTTGTCTGAAACCGTACATGTTGTGCGAGAGAAGTTCGTGCCCTTCAATATAGTTAGTGAGCCTGGTATGAAGACCCTTTTCGAAAGGTTTGCCTAAGCAGGAGGTCAGAGATACTGGCCTGAGATTCTGCAGTGTTCTTGCTTTCCCCGCCTTAGGTATTAAGATGATGGTCGCTTCTTTGCATTGCTTAGGGAGTTCTCCCGTTTTCCAGATTTTCTCATTGAAGTATCGCGCTAGTCGTTCTAATTGCTGATCGCTCATATTTCTTAACATAGCATTCGTAATGCCGTCCTCGCCTGGGGCTGAGCTGCGTTGTAAGGCTAGAGCGGCGGCATATACCTCTTGTTTCACTATGGGTGCATCAAGGTTGGGATTTTCCATTCCTTTGTACTCCCTCTTATCGATGTGATCTCCTCCTGTTCCGATGTACCTGTCTGCGAGGGTTTGGATCAGTGATGCGTCATCCCCCTTAAATTCTGCTACCAATGTGCGTAATGCTCTATTAGTGACCGTTTTTGTATTGCAGGGGTCAAGAATGCTCCGCAAAATTGCCCATGTCTTGGTTGTTGAGAGCGTTCCTCGTAACGAGTCAGAAAATCGTATCCAGTTGTTCGCTTGGAGTTCCCTAACATACTCATCTGTTTGTTCTGTCAGTTCTTCTATCCTAGCTCTGAGCTTTCTGTTTAAACACTGTATTTTCCATCGTTTAGTTAGACTTCTCCTGCCTTTCCACAGATGGATGAGGTGAGGATTAAAAATTAAAATTATGGGGTTTTACGTGCCAAAACCACAATCTGATTATGAGGCACACCGTAGTGGGGGACTCCGGAAATTTGGACCACCTAGGGTTCTTTAACCTACACCTAAATCTAAGTACACGGGTGTTTTCGCATTTCGCCCCATCGAAATGCGGCCGCCGTGGCCGGGATTCGATTACCGCGACCTCGTGCTCAGCAGCCCAACACCATAGCCACTGAGCAACTACGGCGGGTGAGGTGAGGATCCACTACCGGTGTTTTTTAGATGCGAAGCAGCTTATGATCGGGGCTATGTCACTCTCTCCCTCCCTCCCTCCATCCATCCGCCGTGCGGCGTCCACACCCGCACTGCGCATGCACATCCTCCTCCCCCTCCTCTCATTGTCTCACCTCCTCTCCTCTCGGCATTCCTCCTCTCCTCTCCGACGCTCCTCTCCTCTCCGGATTGCGCAACGGAATGGCAACACCTGCGGCTCCGCGCGCGATAATGCGAAGCAGCTTAGGTTAGAGGCGCGACGGTAGGCGCTGCATACTCCGCTGGGGGGCGCCACTGTAGCTCGCGGTATAATGACGCGCACGCGCGTGCGCTCCGCTCCTCTCATTCTCCTCCCGCAACGCCGCGATGAGTGCCACGAACAGCGCCAGCGTCAACGCCAGTGTCAGCGCCGCGGAGAAGAGGGCTCGAGCCGCTGCCACGAATCGGAAACGACGAACTGAAAACTAATGGGAACTTGAGTAGACCCCATGGCTGCTTCGCATAGTACTCAGGGTTCCCCTACGGGAAGATGGTGTAATTTTGTCGCTTAGCGCGACGTGCTTCGGGTTAGCCTGGTATGCCTGCATCATTTCGTCTACCCACTATTCTATTGTATGTATGGGATGCTGTGGGATCGGGTAATGTCTATAGGCAGTCCAGTCTGTAATTTTCGCGTCTCCGAAAGGCTGTTTTAATTTTGGAGTCGTAGTGGAGTAACTAATAATATAATGGTCGCTTCCCAGATTTTCATCCAGGTTCCTCCAATGTCCCTCTTTTACGTCAAATGTAAAGGTGAGGTATGGGTACGTGTCTCCGCAGACGCTATTTCCAAATCTCGTGGGGGCTAGGGGTAAGGTCTCTAGTTGCATATTATATTTCTCTACTGCATCTACTAGGTTTCTAACCTTTTTTGTATTTGTCGTAAAACCCCAATTGGTGTGGGGGGCGTTAAAATCCCCGACTAAAATAAACCTATCTCTTTTTTCCAAATGTCCAAGTGCCCATTCAAGCATCTCGGAAAACGCAGCCTCTCGTTCGTTCGGTGGGCTGTACACGTTGCAAATAAATATTTTTGTTTTCCCCCTCTTCGTTGTCGTATAATTCGATCAATTGGTGCTCCGTTGAGCATTGGGGATATAGGTCGCTGGCCACGATAGCTTTGTGCACCAGCGTCGCCACTCTATGATATAGGGGATTTTGAAGGGTGTAGTAATCTCTAAGTTTAACTACCCACTTCCCAACTTCCTGTAGACAAAGGAGGTCCGGTTGAGTAATGGCGGCGTCTCAATATGATTGTAGCGCAAGTCCCAATAAAATGACGCGCGACCTTGAAATCATGCAGCTTATAAACACAGCGCAAGGAAGAAGACTGAAGGAAGAATCGGCGCTCGCAACGAGAGCGGCAGAAAACCGGCGCACGCTCTTAACGCAATGATGGAAAAATTCCAACCCTATAGCACCTCGTGTCTGCTCGACTGCAGCCCATTCCCAGCATCGTTGCGACGGGACGCCGGAGCGAAGAGAGTGATTGCGAAGCGGCGCCGTGGGCCCGCGGGAACAGAGCGCCTGACATTCCAGCTTACGCGCTCGGTGCCTAGAAGATCCCGCCCTAATTAAGGAGACTTTAGCCGGCCGAGATTAGGGCGATGAATCTGGGCCAAGCACGAACACAAAGGGGGCCGTCGTCGTCGGGCGACAGCGGCCGACGCTGTATGAACGTTGGCCGTCGCTGATAACGACTACTTCGCTCGCTGTGCGCGTCTTTCGCGACGCAATCTCAGCATATTGCGCCATCAGCGGTTCGCCGCCGGCTTCGTTTACGCCGAAGAAATTGGACGAAAGTCCACAAATCCTAACCGGCCCGCGGTCGGCAATATCCGTCGCAACTATACAGAACACGTTGCGGCGCAGTGAAAGAAAGCCTCACAACTGGTTCAAGCAAGTTCTTGAAGTACCGTTGGTATACATGCGAGGGTAAGACAGGATGGAAAGGCAGGAACAATTAGAAATCTTACTTGGCTACACTGCTATACTAACCACGGCCTTAAGAAGATGTTTAGTCGTAATCATAAAAAAAAAATGCACAGGATGTCTGATGTTATCCCTAAGACGACTTGAAGGCGAAAGCCCAAGTGCCGATAAAATAAAGACGGATGCATGAAATACACATCCCCCTTAATTCCCTTAGTCTACTTCGCTTAGTCATCCCTCTTAATTCGCTTATGCATCCTCTTAATTCGCTTACTCATCCGCCTAAATCACTTACTCACCCTCTTAATTCGTTTAGTCATCCCCTTTAATTCTCTTAGTGTACTTTGCATAGTAATCGCTCTTGACTAATTCCAAAGTTCGAGGGTTCGACTTCCACCCAAGGTCATGGGTTCCAGTACCCTAATTAACTGTGGCTTAATTAACACCAAAGGTCGTGGATTCGACTCCCACATATAGTCGTGGGTTGAGTTTCCTAATTAACTCTATCTTAATTACCTGTGCCTTATCTAACTTCGCCTTAATTACCACCAAAGGTGGTGGGTACGACTCCCACCAAAGGTCGAGGGTTCGTAGCCATTTTGTACCTTTCGTGTCTTTGCCGCGTTTTCGGTCAAGGTCGACTGACTAATGAGACATATAAGGCTTTCGCCTTAATAAGTGCTGCTTGCTGTGTTGATTAAGCTTTCGGGACCCGCCGGGGTGGCTCAGTCAGCTAAGGCGTTGCGCTGCTGAGCACGAGGTCGCGGGATCGAATCCCGGCCCCGGCGGCCGCATTTAGATGGAGGCGAAATGCAAAAACGTCCGTGTGCTTGCGTTGCAGTGCACGTTAAAGAACCCCAGGTGGTCAAAATTAATCCGGAGCCCTCCACTACGGCGTGCCTCATAATCAGAACTGGTTTTGGCACGTAAAACCCCAGAAAGAAGAAGAAGCTTTCGGGCTCACGCGGGGTTGCCCATCACGCCTGAAATAACTCGTGGAGGCGAGTCGACTTCAAAAATTGTAGCATTATCTGCACGGCTTCGTGAGCTTACGACGCACGAGACCACGGTCCTACATTTGCCTCTAAAAGTGGTATTGAAACCAACCGGTTTAACACAATACAAGGGAGGTCGCGCTCGACGTAGTAACGAGGGCAAAAACGTGTTCAATTGTCTCTTCACAGCTGCAACATTGGCGTGCTTGCGATTCCAGTGAGGAATGGGCAAGATTTCGCAAAAGCCACCCCTTGCCAGAGTGAACACGGTAAAGTTGAAGGGCTGTGGAGACGACACTTCGAGACACTTGGGTTGCTCCGGGAAGCTAACGCCGTGGTATCAGCACGCGAATGAAGATCACTCGCGGCTTCCGTTCTCGACAAGGGTATGAGAACTGTCTGGTTTCCCTTATGGGCTGACAAGGCAGCGCCTTGAGCAAGGTCATTACCGATGATGCCACAGTAACCCGGCAGCTACTATAAGATAAAGTCGTGTTCATTACAGAGAGGTTGATGAACACGGTTGTCAATTAAGTCACCTTACCAAAAGCAGACTTGTTGTATCCTGGTGCCCTAACTTGCGACTTTGCCTGCCACCAGGACTCTCCCATCGCAAAACAACTTCATTGTGTCGCATGCGGTTGGGCGTCACCTTATGAATGCTCATGTGTTCCTGATAGGAATGGCCAAGAGCGCGGTGTGCATTTGTGCGGGTGCGACGGGACAATAGAGCACCTTCTGTGCCACTGCCCATCCTTCGACGCTCAACGATCTGCTCTGCAAGCTAGACTCAGCCGATTGGATGACCGACCGCCCTCGGAGGAAAAGATACTGGAATACACGCAAAGTGCATCGAGCGGCCAGTCGCGCGGCAATTTTGCGTGTATTCGCGGGATTCTTTCACGCTCGGAAAAACACTTTTATGTAGCACGTATTCAGCAACAGAAAGCTGTATCGGGAGTTTTTCATGTTGCTCTACAATCTTCTCATTGACACTTTGATAATTAGGACAGTACTTGTCGAGTTAGATAATTAAATACAATTACCTAATTAAATCTCAGTAATGAAAAAATTACTGGCGGCTACTCCACTGTACTGGGAACAATACGCACTAGGTTTGCTTCGCGTAACGCCGTTCCTCTTTTTTTAAATCGTGCTGCGTGATAGCTGGGACACCCTGTATATAAAGATTATATGAAGACACCCGGGAAGTGGCTCATATAAACCATGTACGCTGACCATGTATGTATAGCTCTGTTCTGCGTAACAACAACAACAAAAAGTAACTTCCTGCATAAAACTTGGACACATAATGTCGGCTCAGAGGCATCTCCAAAGCACACCGATCTGTTAATGTAATGAATAATTATATTTAGTGCATTCCTTGATTAACTTTCTTTACTTTCATTTAGAAACTCAGTGTGCGTCACTGGGTGTGGGCATTTTCCATAATGACACAAGAGGAATGGGTTCCATATATGTTGCTTATATTGTGTCGTAATATTCTGTGCGTACACCTGTCGTCGCCATTATTCCCCCAGCAAGCATCACATATCGTTTTAGTCCTTGTGACATCGCTGCATATACGTCTGCATCCGGATGGCTGATTTGGTGCTTGCATTTCGACATAGCTTGTGAGCAATGCAGTGTATAGACATACAAATTGCATGACAATGAACTTGTGACCTTTGTGGTTGATAAACATAAACATTTCATGAGATTACACGTTGCATAACATGAAAGTAAACAAAAGTGTACGCATCGTATTTAGCTGTAAAGTATTTAATAAACCGCTTTACTAGAGCTTCGTTTCTCATAGATTAAAACATGTGCCATGGGTCTGCATTTTTTGAAGAAGAGATAGAATGCAAAGTCGAGATAAGCAACATGGTGGACTGCAATAGATGTATAAAAACCTAAGCGGCGCAAGCAGATTAGGTGACTGTGTGGTCCCAGCCGACGTCAGCCCAAACTGCTTTAAAAAAATTCAGGAGCCCCTCCACTGTCGAGGAAATGGGGGGTAAGCTTGTCGTGTGTTTCTTTGGTATTCCTCGGAACGAATTGCACTGACGAGTACCACGTTGTGCTCGAACCACAACCGGTCACACGCACTGCAGCTGCCTCCGAAGTTCCGGCTGAGAAACTCGCGTTGAAACCCGGCCGTTGCACCGGGGAAGTTGGCGCTGGCGCTGCCGAGGCGTGCACCACCGTTTTCGGGTTCCTGGAGGGCAAGACGACGCCGACCTTTCGCCTGGGCTTCGAAGCCCTCACGCTAGAATCGGCATGTCGACGCTAGCCCTTTCCCGAGCGAGTTCGCGGCGCCGTTGCTCAAACGCAACCTGTTCCTCGGCGGAACGCACCACGCGATTCCTTCCCATCCGGTCGCCGAAACTGATCTGAGGCGAGGGAAGCCCAGCGGAGTGCGCGCCAACCCCCTTTCCTTCCTGTTCCCTCCCCGCGACACACCAAACGACCCTGATTGGTCGCGGGCGTCACGTGATCCGGCGCCGGCGCAGCTTTTCCCGCACCTGCTCTTTCTTTCTCTTTCTTGTCCCTGGCTCATATCCGCATATCCAATGCGGGTATGCGCCACACGTGAGTTATGGCGTGACTACAACGCCACCGCAACTTGCGAGCCAATACAAGTATCTCTTCAAAAATTCCGGTAGAACCCAATTCACGATGACTATCGAGCATTACCGCCAACAGTCAGCGACACACCCTATTGCTGAAGACACGTTTATTTAGACTTGGTTATAGTGAGACTTTCTTTGCTGCGGCTACATGCGACATACTGTCTCCGCTATAAGCCCATTTTGCTATGACACTCGCTTGACACTCGCTGGTCGGCCATGAGCATGAAGGCATGACGCCTACTGTATGACTACGACGAGGCAGCTTACTTGACGACGATGAAATGACGAAGGAATGACGTCGATGGAACGAGAAGGCGCTATGACGATGGTGGTAGGACGGCAACGAGATGACGATTCCGAAGTGATGACGATGGTATACAGCGACAACGACACGACGACGGCATGAGGGCTATGCGATGACTACGATGGCGTGACGAAGAACGGTAGGACGACAACCAAATCATTACGACGGTGGAATGACCGTGACGGTATGACGACTGTCTGCCGAGAACGTGATGACGACGATGGCGTGACAGAGTGACGAAAGAATGACGTCGATGGAGCGACGAAGGTGCTAAGACGACGACGGGGCATGACGTCAATGGGATGACGACGACTGTATGGCGTCGGTGGCGTGACGATGACAGCATGACGAGAATCGGATGACGATGCTGGAATGACGACGATGCAACGACCAAGACGGCACCAAGAACCCGAGCAAATAGCTAGTTTCCCAAACTATTAGCTTGGGCCACTGGGTCGGCGTAAATGGCGCGACGAGGATGGCATGGAGAGAGTCAGATGACGAAGCTGGATAGAAGACGACGGAACGTCCACGACGGCAGAATGACCACGAACACATGCCTATATATAGTAGCGCAAGCTAGTAGACGACATGTGCCATTGAGTCGGCGCATGAAGATAGATGAATGGACGGACGGACGGACGGACGGACGGACGGACCGACCGACCGACCGACCGACCGACCGACCGACCGACAAAGTCAAGCACCTTCATAGAGATTTTGTGGAGAGATTATTTTAATATTTTCTCTTCTTTCCTCCTCATCTTTTCTACGCTTAATTTCTCCTTCTCCCTGAGCAGAGCAGCCAACCAGACACAGGTACTCTGGTTAAGCTCTCTGGCTTCATAGTCTTTTGATACAGACCTTCTTTTTCGCCATTCGCATCATATATAAACACAACGCTGTCGGCGAGGGTCGCATGATTTATGAACGCTTTACAAACGGTCCTTGTAAAATGCACATCCGCGCTCGCAGAAACTCGCAAAATGATTGAGATACGCGCGCCCACGAAAAGCTCACTGCTCAATCTGCCGGTTTAAAATGCTGTAAAGTTCACTTTCTGCTGCCTTAATTAAATCAGCCAGGTTTTGGAGAAAAAGAGGGAGGGGGGGGGGGGCGTATGATTAAGGCATCGAGATTGAGTAAATGCGCTGGCTTGATTGCGCTGCAGACTCCGCACCGAGCTTCACCGTTATCAAACCAAAGCGCTCTCGGGCTTGCCGCTTTCCCCTCGTACCAAGGCACTGTGCGAGCTACGGTTTACATAAAGGCATTTTGAATGTTTTAGGCGCTCTGAAGAAAAGAAACAGCGTCCGTGCGACAACAGGAAGCGGTTTAAATTTAAAGCACTCAGTGCATGTTTTAGTCAGAACGTAAGCATCGCATTACTTGCACGAGAGTCTTTTCGAGGAAAAGTTAACCGGGAATTATATGTACATATACAGTGCCGCTGCAGCACTATATACATACATGCCGAGCAGAGCAATTCGGATATAAAAGAACCGGAAATCAAGGGGTATACGAACTGCGCAGCTACTGCGGCTGTCTGGCAAATCGGAACGAAAAAAAAAAAAAATACAATGAATGAACGAACCTTTATTTGAAACAGTGACTTAAAAAAACAAAACAATACAAGAATCAGAGAATGCCAGCCAGAGGGCTAGCAAGGGAAGGCCAGATCACATCGTAGTAGTGCGCTAAATCTCGAGTACAAGCACGCGCGCTCGGGAAGTGGAAGGGTTGGGAGGCGTCGGGTGCAAGCAGCCGACTTCCACTTCGCATTATTTATTCACTATAAAGCCGGGGAGCACGTTACCCGTCGTTTGTCTCACTGGTTACGCGCGTCAGTGAGTTAGCCTCGCAGTGTTTTTTGTGTTTTTTTTCGTTCACCGGTGTTTCTTGACAAAGCGTCGGAACCTGTTGGATTATTCTCCGTCATAAGTTATCTTTTAATTCGGTTTCTACAGGCTCCTCGCGGTGCTGGAAGCGTGTCGCTTGTACAAAACCGGAAATCGATCCGGCATTGTTTGCATAGGGCCGACTGTAAGCTGGAAGAAGTAATATTGTATTGCTTAGCTAGAAATTTCCCGGTAGTGTGATCTGCGAACGCGTTTAATGAAGACGACGGGTAAACAGGGATAATGTTTTGCCGCAGTTGCTGGCTGCGCTGCGACAAAGCCGGCTTTACGTAACCGCGCCGTGTCGACGTATAAGCACTTTAACGACAGAACAAGAGAGTTGGTAACATAAGAAAAAAAAAAAAAGCGTTTGGCGATGTTGCAACAACTTAGGACACGATTAGTTTGCTAGTTCGCGGTCGGGCAGTGCAAGTTTCCAGATGATCAAGAAGCTGAGGTGCGCGGAGGGATAACTTTAACCTGACACTGCATGAGCGAAAACGAAGTGTTAATAATCTGACTTCGTGTACGCTCATATGAACTTGCGCGGTTTTTTTCTGATGTATTGATGTAACTGTACTGTCAACGTCTTATAGGTAGTGTTCCTAGTGATGCGCTGTGATGTTTCGCGTTGTGCGACGTTTCGTTGTCTTGCTTTCGCGCGTAGTGCAAGCATGCGGGCAATGACTGTTTTGGTGCAACACGCTGTGACTGGACGCTCGCATGTTGCCGATACGTTTGGCGCTCTGACAGTGCATGTAAGCATAGCAGGCTATGCCTGAGTAACGGGATGTTTTAGTCCTCCGCGCTATGTATTCTTTCTGCATTTGTTTCTTTTTTAAACCTTTCTTTGCCTCACTGAAACATTTCGCAAGCGTTTGCCTAAGCGCCGCATGATAATAACGTTGAGACCTGTGCGGTGCATAAGCATTAACGTTATCCCGGCCACGCGGCCGCATTTCGATTGGGCCGACATGGGAAAGCGCTCGTGTACCGTGCATTGTCTGCGCGATTTAAAAAAAAAGGAAACAAAAAACGCCAGGTGGTCAAAGTTAATCCGGAGTCCCATCACTACGACGTGCCTCATAATCATATCGTGGTTTTGCCGCGTAAAACTCTAGAATTTTTTACGCATTATTATTGCATGAGATTACACGCGGCATAGGATAAAAGTAAAGACAGGTGTATGCATCGCATTTAGTTGTATAGCATTTAACTAAACGCTTCAGAAAGCTTCGTTTCGCATAGATTCCAACAAATGCGTTGGACCTAAATAATAATAATAATAATAATAATAATAATAATAATAATAATAATAATAATAATAATAATAATAATAATAATAATAATAATAATAATAATAATAATAATAATTTTTAGTTTACAGTCGTTAGTCACTGGAGTTTACTTTTGATAACTGGGATAGCCAGCCGTTGCTTTTGGGGTTACTTGGTGTTCCAGTTACTTTTGTGCTTCAATGCACAAGACAGTGTGTTCTTAAAACAAGTAATTGGGACGCCAATGCATTGCGTCGGACAATTTGAAAATTAATATCTCGAAACTGGTGCAGTCCTGGGAATTCGTTCCAAGTGGATACGCCTTGCGAACTCATGTGCAGCGGCTATAATTCGTAGATAAAAATATGTGCCGTAAAGTAAGTAATGTAAAAGTTTATTTGAGAAATTAAGTTAATCATTTAATGAATCATCTTGATTTCTCGTAAAACTAATGGCCACCGCATCAAGTAATTTAGATCAAGGGTTGGAATTGTGCTGTCACAGGCAGTTTTTAACATTTTTGGACCGTCTTACAAAAACAAGGGGAAAAAAGAAACATCCGGTATATCCAGACAAAGATCTTGCCGCCAAGCCCTACTGCCTCGAACATGCTGTAGAAGGCTTCGTGTGTGCCTAGCAAGCACGACTTGGAGTGTCAATACACTATACGCTGCAACTATACAGGGTCCTTCTTATTGGATTCCTGCGGTAAAATTTACCTCTCACAGGCCCGTAGCAAGGAATTTTTTTCGGGGGGGGGGGGGGGGCACTTGCTGAAGGTCTTGAATATTTGAGGAAAGCACCTGCTTTTCAGTAATTATTTTCGGTAAAAATCGCAGTATGTACATCATGTGACTTTTTAAATACTATTTTATTAATAGATTTATATTTTTAGTTTTGAGATGAATCTTCCTAATCGTATCATATTTTATACGGACGATTCGTCTCATTAGATTTCATTAATAAAAATAAAACAGTGTTACTCAGCGCCAAAAAAATTGGGAGGACGCTTAAGCTTTGCCTTTCAGAGTAGAATGCGATAGCGTTATCGAGACCCGTTCGCATCGCATCGTTCGCATACGGCAAGTAGGCTTCATTCACTGCAACACTGAACGTGGGAAAGCCAGCTTATAAAAGATCAAGCTTACACCGATCCCTTAAAGTCGGCTTCACTTTTAAACAGAAATGAATTGCTGGAAAATCGTTATTCCAGAGGCAATCTAAGTGGTCTTATATTAAAATGTGAAGACCCTATCACCTTTTTCATTATTTTATTGATTGTTTGCTATTAACCCGACGCGCGCGCGTGTCCAAAACGAATTAGCAGGCGAAGTCCCAATTTGACCTGCCTAGGATGCGAGCGCCATCTGGATATCATTTTCGCAAGTAAAGTACCCGAACGCGCGGCTGTAGGTCTGGTAGAAATGCCGGAAAAGGGGTTTGTGTGTGAGTTTCTTCGTAGCAGAATTAGGTTTTCTCGTACATTCAAATTACAATCCGACGCCGATTGGTAAACAATCTGACGGCGAATCAGACGTCGAATGGTAAAGTCGTACTTTACCATTTTTCTGACAGATTTCGCTGTGAGAAATTTCATTTTTGTTCACCAAAACCTTGCACCACGTGGAGGGCCTGCGCTGTCGGGGTTGGGGATGATTTTCTCCGCCACCCGCCGACATCGCACGCCGGTCGCGGACGCCGGATTTTCTGCGACACGGGGCCCTTAACGCTGTCGCGTTAAAAAGACGCAGAGCGTAAATCGGGCGCCAACTGTCGGGTGCGGCGTCCTCTGCTCTTTTATGACGCGCCGGCTCGCTTACGCGGTGGCCCGTTCGGCCGATGCACTCAGGGCCGTAGGACGTGGGCACGGAAAGATCTGCTCAGTCTCCCCCCCCCCTCCCCCCTGGCTATGGGCCTGACCTCTCACCTGCAACAGCTGCAGAACTAACCCGAATACAATCGAAAGTATCAAAGTCTAAGCCCTCAGGATATGCCTTGGTCAACCGCGGAGCGCATCAACGACCAAAGCTACTGCAATCGCTCAAGATTATGCATACCGTCTTGAACGTCTATGACTAGTTGGGGCCCGCCGCGCGCGTGCGCGAACTCACCGCGTCTTTCCCCCTACCTCTCTCTATCTCACCTTCCTATTGCTCCTTTCCCGTCTCCCAGTGTAGGCTAGCCAAACAGACACATTCCCGGTTAACATCCCTGCCTTCTCTCTTTCTTTCTTTCCTCCTCCTCCTTTTCAAGTAATGGTCGCAATTCCAGGGTTTCAGAAAAAAAAATGACTTACTGTCATCTATACACTCAAGCAACACAGTTTACTCCCTTGTATGGGAAATGCAGCAACTGTGCGCACGATCATACTGGTAGCTCAACTGCATCGCCCAGTTCCGGCGGCGCTGTAGTTGTACCAACAAAAAGACTAATCCAACTGTTCAAGACGTCGCATGTCACAATGTCTACAGCTGCAGAACTCGCGGCTCTCCGCGGTGCACTTCAGATGATCAATACAGAGAGTCCTGGAAAATAGGCAGTCTCCTGCGACACAAAGCCGGTATTACAATGTATGCAGTCGTTCCTCTGATATGGAAATAACGACCAACTCACGCGGGAAATCGTGGAGCTTAACCACCACTTGAGAACACAATGGCCACGAGATTTCTTTACCCGACCGTTGCGGCATCACTGGAAATGATGACGCAGACAAGACTGCTCGGACATCACATGAAGAAAACTACTGCGTCTCGATTCCGCTCTATAGGACAGACGCAGCTAGGCAGCTTCGCATTCTGGCTCGCACACTATCGTTCACAGCTGAGTGGGATATCGCACACAAAAGGCGCACCAGACCGCACAGCGCTCTACCTTTTCTGTCCTCCTTTTTGTCTCTGCACCTTCTTACGCGCTGGAACACGTATTTGTCTAAATTTAACCCTTCGCTACAACTCGGAGCAAGGACTGAACCGATGCAAGGCATTTCTTCTGTGTTGATTGTGGTTGGGAGTTACTTTCACGAGAGCCTATTCAGCACTAATTGGAATGACTGACAGTCCTATACATGTGATGTCTGCGGCTACGAGGCGAACATAGACCACCTATCGTGCCACTGTCCTCGATTCGACATACAAAGACAATGAATGTCCAATGCAGTGAGCCGACTTAGCGTCCACTTAGAGTAAAGACACTATTGGAACACCGTCCCCACCGATCATCGGCCCAGAAGGCGGTGAAGGTGCTTTTGTGCTTTTTGAAAACGACTGGCTTGTACGAGCGCCTTTGGCTGCGTGGTACTGATTTCATCTCTCTCTCTTTTCTTCATATTCCTCTTTTCCTTTGCCCCATCATATAGGGTAGCCAACCAGACGCTTTTCTGGTCAATATCCTACCTTCCCTCCTTCTTTTCTCTCTCCCTCTCATACTTTTTTTCTATGTCTGCGTGCACTGCAAGCAAATTAAAGTTAAGTACGGTATGGTACAAACTGCCGGTATTACAAGTACTTCGCAGTAGTCACAATGAAAAGCACCATGCAACGTACGCAAATAGTGAAACTAATCACGGTACCTTAAATCGTAAATACGAGTTCTAACTTTTATCGGCTCGAGATATCTAATTAAAGCCGTCGTTGGAGCTTGTTTCCGTGGCCTATAATACATTCACTATACTATAATACTATAATACAGGCCAGGAAAACGATCTGCCACGGCGACGCTGCTGTACGTCCGGCACAATGGATTTAAGTATACATCTTAGCATCTCTTAAGACGAACTTATCAAGGCGCTTGCCGTTTTGCTTGCTTGACTGGAGTGAGGGGTAGGTTTTGTGCATCTGGAATCATATGAAGCGTAGTAATACAAACGTAAAAAAAAAGAAAAGAAAAAGAGCAGGAGGCGGGAGAACTAGGAGAAACGCTCGACCTGGCAAAAAGGGAACGACTCTGTTGCTGGCAAACGACCAGCAGAATGTAAAGTAGCGCAAAAAGTGAGGGGGGAAAAAAGGAGGGGGGGGGGGGCGAGAACACAAAGCGCTAAGAAAAAAAATAATAAAAAGAGTAGCGCTCTGCACTTTCGCCCTTCTTCTTTCCTCAATTTTTGCGCTACACTTTCCATCATATCAACACACCAACTAATCCCAGCTAACTGACCATCATCTTGCTAACCGACCAGCAACTATAGTCGATCGCCAGCGCAACGCTGCATCGCAAAGCACATGCAATGTAGCCGCTTTGCAAAGCAATGCGAGATGCTATACGTCGGAAAGTGACAGCACTGGCGACTCAGCGTACAACGTCATGATACCAAAATAGAAGATAAAAAAAGTGCGCTCTCGAAGCCTCGCAACTGCCGTCTTCAATTGTGTCTTCACAAAGCTACAGGGACATCAGCTATGCGGAACGGATCAGTCAGCGTTGATTAACCCTTGAGGACTCCGGTACCTTCGGCTATACGATTTCTCTGAACCCGACGCAATTACTAGCCGAATTGGCTTACAGGCTACTATAAGCTTCTACTCGTTCTCTCAAGCCAGTCTCTGTAGACAGCTGAACCCGCGGTCGATACGTCTGGGAGCGTGTGTTCGCTTCCACTTGCTTCTTGGCACTTATCCTTGAGCGATGCGCGGGTTAGTGATCGCTGCCCCGAGCGCAGTCGCGCGTCGCACAGAGGTGTGTGTATAACGTCTCCGGGAGAATGCGAGGGTTCACCTATGCGCACCCTTTCCTCAAGCTAGAAAAATAGCCCACGCCGCCCCCGGGGACAACGGGACTTCGTTCCTGCCTTTGCGAAGACCCTTGCCTGCTCAGCTCCCTTCCTGGCTTTTCTTCTTCCGTTCTTAAGCGCCCTTTTGCGCCCCACGCACCCTGCGACAACTGCCCCTGGCAACGCGAAGTGACAGATAAGCTTCCTGCGCAAATTGGATATTTCTTCTTCCCCAACGCGAAGATCGAAGCCTTCGGATCAGTGCGAAGGACACACACACACACACACACACACACACACACACACACACACACACACACACACACACACACACACACACACACACACACACACACACACACACACACACACACACACACACACACACACACACACACACACACACACACACACACACACACACACACACACACACACACACACACACACACACACACACACACACACACACACACACACACACACACACACACACACACACACACACACACACACACTTGCGCACGAAAACCTTTGCGGATACAGCTATACTGTGCATTCACTCACAAGGCCAGTTCGTGCGCCAGTCATTTCTGAAACCAAATATAATGGTTAGCGGAGACGGCCAGCCAATGACGCGTTTCTTACGAGTGTTAATTGAGCCTCTTAAGCTTCTTCGCGCCGAGAACCTCCAGGTGAGGCATATACTCCTCGTAGACACGTAGAGCGCATATTCGGCATTTTTCCCGAATATCTGACCACCGTCTCGCTTTCTTGCCAATGGAGAGACCTCAGGCTACATTTTCAAGGACAATTTTTACTCACCAGCAAGCCCTTCAAAAGAGCTTCGCACCAGGTGAAATATCCACATCTCCCTTGTGGTGAATGCAGAATCCTCAAATGCGCCTACAAATACCAGTGATTACAAAGAAGGCCCAGGTGTCCGTCAACAGTCTTTAAGCCGCTTACTCTATCGCCATTGCACGAATTGTATGCAAACCGCGTTCACATCTAGACCGACGGTTCGGTCACTTCTACCAATTCAACTGCCGCTGTCGTTGTTCCGGTACGTCTGGTCACGGCTAAATTTCGAACGTCGCATGCGAGCACGTCTACAGGATCAGAAATTTCCACTCTTCATGCCGCTGTTGAACACATTGAACGAGAATCACGATGTAAATTTGCAGTGTTCGGTGATTCTAAAGCAGCCTTTCAAAGCCAGCAGGTGGCACTGCGTCATGGGAACTATGAACATATGATTTCAAACATAATATAAATTTATGATCGCGCTGATGGAAAAGGGCACGATGTTACTTTCCCGTAGATACCTAGCCATTACGGCATTTTGGGCAGCCACCTCGCTGATGAAGCTGCTAGATCAGTCCACGACAACGCCCAGGCAATGATCGTACCACTATCAAGAACGGACGCAGCGAGGGAACTTGAACTAATTGCTCGGGACTCACGCTTGCTCTCTGGAAGACACCGGAGTGTTGCAATCATCATTTCTGCATGCTTGATCCATCACTACAACTGCGACTGCCATCAAACCTCTCCCGGTGTGACACTGCACTACTGTGCCTACTACTCCTTCCTCATTGGAATTGCTGACTCTCCTATACGCGACCACTGTAGCAATGAGAAGACCATCGAGCACCTCCTCTGCCACTGCGACCGCTTTGATGTCCAGCGTCAGCATCTTCGTAGCACACTCAGACAACTGGTCGCTCGATCCTATACAGACGCAAAGATTCTGGGTGCTTGGCCTCGTCCATCATCAACCCAGAAAGCTACGCGTGCTCTCATCAGTTTTTTTTTTTTTTTATCAACGAAGAGGAAAAGTAGCTTGTATAGACACCCTGCGTCTACTACGGTGAGAGTGAACTATCTCTCCCCTGCTCCTTTCTACTTTCAATACCTCATCCCCTGTGCAGGTTAGAAAAACGGATGTCCGTCTGCTTGAGCTCCCTGCCTTCCCTTGTTTCACTCTCTTTCTCTTCGTAGAATGCACAAATAGGTACAGAGTGCGCCCTTCGATATCAAGGTTGCGCGCCGAGACCGAGAATGCAGTTCTTGCGCTACTAATTTGTAAAGATTCTTACCGTTTTCTATTCTTTTCGGTCCTTCGTCTCATTGGCTCTCGCTATCGCCGCGATCGGCCACTCGGCGGTGCAGATATACCGGGTGTTCAAAATTAAGTTTTACGGAATTTTTAAAAATCGCCTGTGGCAAGTAGTATAATTCTTATCGTAGAGCTGGGTTATTCGAAGAGGCGGACATTAGTAGCACGGTAAATTGAAACACATGTTCAACAAATTAACAAACATTCACTAATGAACTTCTTAGTTAATTACTTTACGACACATATTGCAATTTACGAATTGTAGCCGGTGAGTTTGCAAGACGCATCCACTTGAAATGAATTTCCAGGATGACACCAATTTCGAGATATTATCTCTCAAAGTGTGGGACGAAATACGTGGGCGTCCCAGTTACTTTTTTGCTTCAATATATAAAACAGCATTTTGTTAAAAAAAATAAGTGGACAACAGTGCATTTTTACAGCGAGTTTGATGGCGCATATCTCCAAACCGGTGTCGTTCTGGAAATTCATTCCAAGTGGATACGCCTTACAAGCTCACCGGCTACAATTCCTAAATTGTAATATGTGTCGTAAAGTATTTAACTACGAAGTTTATTAGTCAATTTTGTTAATTATAGTTGAATATGTGTTTCGATTTCTCATGCTACTAATGTCCACCTCTTCGAATAACCCAGCTCAATGATAATAATTATGGTACCTGCCACAGGCGATTTTTAAAAATTCCGTAAAGCTTAATTTTGAACACTCGCTATATTTATTGTGCCATTTATTACCACTGTCGTTGAAAAGAAAATTGTAGAATCATTGCATTCTACCGGTGCTAACATATGGGGCAGAAACTTGGAGGTTAACAAAGAAGCTCGAGAACAAGTTAAGGACCGCACAAAGAGCGATGGAACGAAAAATGTTAGGTCTAACGTTAAGAGACAGGAAGAGAACGGTGTGGATCAGAGAACAAACGGGGATAGCCGATATTCTAGTTGACATTAAGCGGAAAAAGTGGATCTGGGCAGGCCATGTAATGCGTAGGATGGATAACCGGTGGACCATTACAGTTACAGAATGGATGCCAAGAGAAGGGAAGCGCCGTCGAGGGCGGCAGAAAGCTAAGTGGAGTGATGAAGTTAGCAAATTCGCAGGCGCAAGTTGGAATCAGCTAGCTCAAGACAGAGCTAATTGGAGATCGCAGGGAGAGGCCTTCGTCCTGCAGTGGACATAAATATAGGCTGATGATGATGATGATGATGATGATGATGATATTTATTCTGAGCGCTACGCAGGAACTTCCATTGTTCTCACATGTGCATAATCATCATCACCACCTTTCATCTTCGCCTTCTCCTTCGGCACGCGCGTGTTTTCAAAATAAGGCGTTCGGTCGTCCTTCTCTTAAATGCTACAGGTGCTGAGTTCAGCGGAATGGATTCTGGATAAAAGAACCTTTGCAAAATATGGCCCCCGCAGCATTTTTTCGTGCGTTCTATGTTCCAAATCTATCTTCCTCTACGACTTAAATGAACGTTTACTGCTTTATTCTCTACAGTTTTATCACTTCGTTTACTGCATTTGTCGTTTATTTTTGTCATCGATGCTGCGTCCACTCGTCACCAAGGGGCCGCAGTTTGTCGGGATTCGATTCTACTGATTTCTTATCATCCGTCTCGCCGATTGGACGATCCAGGCGACATAGCGGAGACGCCGCGTCATGCGAGGAAAGGACAAAGGAGAAAAGAGAGAGAGAGAGAAAAAAAGATGAAAAGAAAGAAAAAAAAACCCTACAGATTACGACTCCAAGGTTATCGTATGTTTTGAATCTTCTAAGCAATTAACGTCCTTACAAAATCAATTGCAACGGCTCATAACTGGCGTAATTGACTTCTTGACACGGAAAGCTTACCACGCAGAGAAGCCATTATCAAGGAGTGTTAGAGCGAGGCAGAGAGAGAGAGAGCGAAGGAATGATCATTCTGTCTCTGCAGCCTATAAAATGCTAGATATGACAAAAAAAAAAAAAAGAAAGAAGAAAACAACAACAAAACAAAAAGAGCGAGACAGTGGGAGAGAGACAAAGGCAGAAATTTAGGGAAAAATGAAGTAACAAAAAAAAAAAAAACCGTAATAGCGCTAGAAACCTGTACGGCGCATTTGGTTTGTAGGGGCGCGTGGGGAAAAACGGGAGATGTTCGAAGAAAGCAATCTTGTAGACGGCGTACGTCAAGACAGGAGAGAAAAGGAAAGACAAATGAAGAAGGGACAACACGGAAGCAAAATCCATCTTCGCAGTCGCTCAAGCGAAACAGCGCGGCGGCCGCCGCCCTGGGATCGCGACGAGTCGGAAGCTCTTTTCCCGTTTCTATTCGCCCTCGGCGACCGACAGGAACGCAAACACGATGTAACGCATGAGTCGTATATATAGGTAGACTTGCGGTATAAAAGCGGACCTGAACCGTAGGCTTGGAAGGAACAGACAGCCTATAAGTAAATGAAAATGAAGATTTGCGAAAAATGGAGAAAAATACGCGCGCTAACCACGTTATTAGAGTTTTGCGGAACAGGGCATCAAACTTGGAGGTTAACAAAGAAGCTCGAGAACAAGTTAAGGACCGCGCAAAGAGCGATGGAACGAGAAATGTTAGGCGTAACGTTAAGAGAGGGGAAGAGAGCGGTGCAGACCTGAGAGCAGACGGGGATAACCGATATTGTAGTTGACGTTAAGAGAAAGAAATAGAGCTGGGCAGGCCATGTAATGCGTACGTCAGGTAACCGGTGGACGCATTAGAGTTACAGAACGGTTGCCAAGGGAAGAAAAGCACAGTCGAGGATGGCAGAAAATTTGGCGAGGTGATGAAATTAGGAAAGTTGCAGGCGCAAGTTGGAATCAGCAAGCGCAAGACAGGGGGTAATTGGAGATCACTGGGAGAGGCCTTCGTCTTGCAGTGGACATAAAAATACGCTGCTGATGATGATCCAAGCCACGCCCAGGCGTTAGGAGACGCAAACTCCATTGTATACGTGCATTGCGCTCTTTCGTGAACGCTTCGCGTTCTTTCTTTTCTGCGCACGGCGGTTTGCGCCCCCAATGGTGGGGCACCCTAACCAAAAACTATTATAAAAACTATTATCGCGAACGTCCCCCATAAGCGTTCGATAGCAAAACTTGAGAGCCGGTATCCCTAACTTTGAAAACGAAGCAGCACAAATGCAGCCATTATCAAAAACTAGCAGCGAACATTTGATGAGAAATAACAATTTACAAAAAGAAAAAAAAGTGAAAGTTTGTTGGGGAACAAAATAAATTAAACAAATGTGAAGCGGAACCAATTACACAGCGGCAAGAGAGAAACACGCACCTCAGCTGACTGCCGGAAAATCATTGGAGTCGTTTCAGTTTTCCGCTATACGACGAACAAACTGGGCGCAGTTTCAAGTATTTGCAGCAGCAAACTATTAGGCGTAAAAAAAAAAGAAAGAAAGCCCAAAACAATACGGTGGAAACCTCAGCTGGTATGGCTATTCCCAGTGATTTTCCAACACACGCCCAGGGGGGATGTACCCACCCCCTTGTTTTTCTGCAGACACCCCCTTGACTAGTAGTGATTTTTTTGTTCAGTTTTTTTTTATGCTCGGCGGGGAATTTTGTTTAATAGCTAGTGCCGGAAGAAGAGCATGTACGCGTAGGGACACATCGTCCATAGTTGGCTTGTGATGGAAGAAACCACGACTTCCACGCGAAAGAAGGCACGGCAAATACAACGACCGCCTTGGCTTCAAGCACCAGGGACAGGGCGCAAGCATGGGAAGCGTGCAGTAAGACGGGAGGAATTTAGATGCGGAGTGGAACATCTTCCAACGACTGAAGGAGGATTGCAGGTCCACAGCATTTCTATTTTCGATTCTCGTTGTTCCCCACTTCGATCGTCGTTGTAGGTTTCCCCAAGTTGAAAGATGCTGTCGGTCATCTTTTGCTGGTATACCGATCCCCACAGTCACCGTCGAGAGCTCTTATTCGGACCTCAACCGGGTCTTGTCGTCAGAGGGAAGCCGCCATTTCCCTAACCACGGTAATGAGCTGCTGAGCATCACCACTGCAGGCCCCGAAATACCAGATGCCCGAGATGCCACTGACAATGACCGACGTGTTTTTTAATCGATTTTATTGCGGAAGTGGTGGGAAACCCAGGCGGATGTAACTGTTCGGAAAGTGGTTGAGAATGCGCACATATATTTGTGGTGTTTTCTTTTTATTAGTAGGAAGTACACAAACGTCTTGCTTTATATTCCTTTTACTAGCTTAGTTATTGCGTGAATTGTCGCGGGATGAGCAAAGTGTCTGTGCTTGTACATATTCAACCAATTGTTGTGTGCATCAGCAGTAAATTACCTAGATGGGTCAGTGTCAAGCAAATTGTTCATGGCTGATATCAAAGCTCCGATATACACCTTCCTCGAGTGTGCACATGTGTTTAGCATGGATTCGACTTCCTGGTGCTTCATCTACACATTTTATGTAGTCCAATTGTTCTTTAATTTTGTCTGTTCATAAATACGACTTGATTCCTTGTGTAAAGTCAAGTAATTGTTCGCAGTCTTTGTCAATTACATAATTAGTCTTAATAAATGAATCAACTTCTCAAATATTATAATTAGATGAAAAGTGTCACTGAGAAAATTGTCGAGCCACATGAAAAAAGGAAAAAAAAAAAACCGGAGCGTTACAGCCACCTGATAGCACAGAGCTCTGTTCTAGGTTTGTTTACAATGGTAGATAGAGAAGTTTTGAGGAACCAAAAAAAGATTAACTCAAGCAGGCTAGGCGATTATTTGTCCCCACCCCCTTTCAAAGAAGATGCTAACAAATCATCTCCAGCATCATCATCCCCATCTTCATCCCCAGACGAAGGGCCACAAGATGTCGCTTCCATCGTCTGCTAACCCGGTATTACGTAAATGCCACTGTATATACCGGTATACTGGACACGCTCAAAATGCCTTATAGACACGTTTTCGTCTTGCATGATTGTGTTCACAATTATGTCGCTGCCAAATTTACACCAGCAGCGAAGTAGAATACACGTGGTTACTGCAATACTATAGCTGTATTTGTCTGGTCAAGCTCTGCAGCACTAGGTGGCGGCACTGACCCGCCGCTCACGTTTACGTGTCCGGTAACCCGGTATTACGCAAATACCATTGCATACACCGGAATACCGGACACGCTAAAGCTCTTAATTGCGCCCAACCATAAGATGAACCCGGATCTGCCATCCTCGCCGGTTGCATTGTCGGTATACCTGGAACGCCTACGGCGAGTGTAAGAAACAGGAGCAACTCTTCCTGCCCACTGTTCTCCCGCACGGAAGGAAGCGCCAGTGATAAAGAGGAGACGATCTACCGTATTTATCGAATATAGGTCGCCATATTTTCCAGGAATGTAACCTAAAGTGAGCTATTGACCTATATATTCGTGAAAAACCTATCAATAGTACCGAGCTAACGGTGTTCGATCCTTCGTTGTGCACGCCGTAAAGACACTATGGAGATTACCCAGACTGCCTTCCAGAAATGCTGCACATCCAATGCACTCGACGGTACCGAAAACAACGTTGTTTTGGGTGCCGAGGACGCCTGCGAAGCATCCGACGTGGATACCTTCTCTGGCAGTTCCGACAAGAATGCAGCTTTTGGTATCGACTAGAGAGATTTAGCAGCCGAGCTTACGGTAAATAAAGATGTGGCATGTTCAAAGTTTTTCCCTTTTTCTAAAAAATATATG